>NC_083767.1:62117363-62342544 GCF_963514075.1 Conger conger | reverse complement strand
GCACTACAACTCCCAACAGCTTATAAGCATGTTGTGTCATTGTTGTTTTAAGACGCTACTGCTCTCAATTTGTCTGGTAACAGATAAACAGCTGCTGAAGCAGTCAGTTTCGCCCACAAGGTTTACCCATAAACGTTACATTCCAGTTGATACGATGTTAATTAGATTTGTCGCCATCTAGTGGCAGCTCAGTTAAAGGCAGTGAGCAAAATACAGGACTGTTCATGAAGTTCAAATTAAATTAAACATTTATTTTTTATGTGATAATGCCATTCATACAATTAATACATGTTGTGAAATACATCAGAATCACGAAGCAAAACATATTTTCATTAAAAAGGCACCAAATCATTTATAACTTCAAACAGCCAAGCAGTGATGTAGAGATAATAATGTGGCTAATGACACATGAAGGTCATGTGATTTATGAATAGAAAAGACATAGGAAGGATAGAAAAAACAAGAATTCATAAAATAGAAAATGTTTTTTTGTAAAAATTATTCTCTTATGGTGAAGGTCTCAGCATAAAACAAACTGTTAAAATTTAACCATCCCCGATTATGCACCACAGTAATGGAATAATGTACAAAGATCAGCCATGCTAATTCAGAGACAGTGTGTATAGATAGATGGTCATTGTCATGATAGAGGAAAAAGCACATTAAAGTATGGATATGATTTTATTTGTATAATAACTGGCTGATGGTATTATCTCCCATAGAACCTGACCCAGAGAAGACTGAGTAAAGAAACGCAGAGGGGTCAGTATCAGTGATCGGGAATTCATCTTTCCAAACTTCAGTGATGGTTTCATTCAACTGTCCCCTTTTAAGAAGACTAGATTATTTGCACTGTACAGAATCCACACTTCTTCCATTCCATTGGACTAGGCTGTGGCTGGATATGTGCTTATGAGTTGCACCTGAGGAGACTATTTAATATTAATTCCACTCAGAAGATCATCATCAGCCCTACTGAAACAGGAGCTGAATGATCCATTTATTTTAATCTCCTGTTTTCATCTGGAAGGATTCCTTCAGGCTTGCCATGGCTTGGTCCTGAGTAATATCTCTCCATCGGGGGGAATGTCAGCAGGCTCAGCTTCATATTCCTGGGCAAACTTCTTGTTAAACCTGGTGAAGATGTACTTCCAGTAGTCTGAGGCCTGGATGCTGAGGTCAGGCTGGATGCGCCAGTCAGGATAAATGCTCTGATACTCCTTGTATGGATGCCATTTCTCCTTTGTTTCAACCGTGCTGAAGTTTTTCTCACTGGCAACATTGGTGGAGCAGATGTCACACACCAATTTACAGGAGTCAATTTGTCTGTATTTCCCGATCCCCTGAGGACGGTGAATGGAGGCAAAGTGCTCTGAGTGGTTCTTGCCACCAGCTTCACAGGGGGTCTTGCAGAAGGGACACTGCTTCCCACAGCCAAACACCCTGTTAAACAGCTCCTTCTGTGGCTGAAAGGGCAGTGAGGTCAGCCTGGCCCTCACATCCCCACCTTTCTGAAACTCTCTGGTAAAGGCCTGTTCCATTTCATCCACAAGCACCTCCAGACACCGGGAAAAGTCTTCTGGTTTGGCAGTGTTTAAGGCCAAGACTGCTCTGAGGTGGTCTTTAGGGATGACAAGCTCCTTATGTAGGTTACTACAGATATCCTGAATGAACTGCTGAATGTGCTGGGCCTCCTCACCCCTTCCCACAGGTCGTTTACTGGCCTCTATCTGTGCTTTCTGAATGACCTCTTTTAGTCTTTTAACCATCACCTTCAGGTGCTCAATCTCAATGTTCCTGAGGCCATCTCCCTCCGAGAACTGCTTAACCATCCGCTGCAATATCCAGTCCTGTACAAAAGTCTCGTAGTGTTTTATGTATCTCACAACACCCTTAAAGTTATCATCTGAAAGTAGCTGCTTGAGGATTGAGAACTGGAAGAAGGTTCGAGTGCTGAAGTCAATGGCTTTCTGCCCTGTCAACATTTCATCCACAAGCTCAGGGCCCAGAGACTTGGTGATGTATTCCGTCACCGCAGGTGCAAGACAGTTGGAGGTAAACTCTGCAGCTTTCTTCTGACACTGGTCTTTTCTATGGAACATGTCCATAAAGTCAGCACAGTACAATTCCTTGAACTGTTTCAGACAGTGACGGGGGTCATTTGCATGAATAAAATCCAGATGCATTTGAAGAAACTCCCGTGCTGCATGTCCACAGATGTGGATCTTCAACTTGCCCTTAAACTCAGCACTTGTTTCCAGATCACTGCGCCTGTCCAGGTTTCTGTCTACCATGCAAAGCAACTCTGTTATGTATGTGTTATGGTAATCAGATTTTGTTTTCATTTTCTCATCCACAAACTGCTTGCTGTCCTTGATGATGTGATCAGCCATCACTTGTGTACTTTCCTTCTGCTGATTTCTAATCAATTTGTTTATAATCTTCAGCAAAAATCCATCTGTACTCTTTACTTTGAAGGCCTCTCTTCCACATTCTTGCAAGTTCCTCACTTCTGACAGTATTTCCCGTACTGTGCTGCCTTTTCTCTCTAAGTTCATCCACAGCTGGTTGTAGATATCTTGCACAATGTCTCGTTCTTCCATGCCAGGAAACTGCAGCTCTGCCACAGTCTCATTCCACATCTTCTCAAATTCATCCTCCAGCAGTTGATCTGACAGCTCTTCACTTTTCCTGCATTTCTCAATCAGGACAAGAATCTTCTGCTCCATTATGTCTTTGTGGTTTGTGTGGATGTCCTCGAACTTGAACATACCCTTTCTAATGTCCACTGCTGCCTCAAGCTTGTTTTTCACAGAGGTCTCTGTCTCCCTCCTGATGGTTTTGGCTGTGCTGATGAAGTCCTCCTTGTACTTCTCTACCAATTTAACATGTCCATCGAGTCTCTTGTAGAATTCTGTGAGGTTGTCCAAAATGTGCTGTTCCCCTTCTGCCAGTTTCACAGAGGCCTCACTTTTCAGGCGGATCAGCAAGTTGTCAATATTGGAGGAGTGAGTCTGTGCTGCTTCTGTTCCAAAGTTTGACACTTTTGTCTCAGCATCCATTAACCAGGAGTACATGTCCTTCCTGAAGTCCCACTCCCATTTGTTAAACTTGGTGCATAGCTGAGCATAAGCTTCAACCACAAGGCTGTTGCGGAAACTAAAGATGAAGTTCTCATATTTCACTGCTTTCCATAAGCTCCTGGTCCATTCAAGGAACTCATTGATTGTGTGTGCTAAGCTCTCTCGAGATTTTTGTTCCATAAACTTTTCAATCACACTCCTCTTGAAATGATTCACAGACTCACTGTAGCCAGCACTGAACAATGCCATAGGAGGGTTGCCACGCCAGAGCCCAGGGATGTACGAGGTGTTTCTCTCTGGATCGTACTCCATGACATCAGTAAATGTTTTGTTGGTTCCCTTCTTTTCCATCTTAGCTGCTGCTTGGGTCATCTCATTCAGCTGCTCCAGCAGAAGCTTCCTGTCCCTCATGTTCTTGTCATGAGCAGAGATGTCTGGCACATTCTGGTGCACAAACAGACAGCAGGGTTTTCTCCCAACTTCTTTCATGCGTAGGAAGGCATGCACCACAATCTGCAGGATGTCCTTCATCTCTGTGCAGTTCTCCATGGCGATGTTGATGACTGTGATGTCACTCAGCCCCACCACCAGAGTGGCCAGTTCATTGTCATGCTCATAACTGTCATCCAACTGGGCCAACTCTGGTGACTTCAGACCTTCAGTGTCAATAACCATGATGTAATCACACCCAAGCTGCCTCTTAAAATCCTCTTTCACTCTGATGAGGAGCATGAAGGCCCCTCTGGTGCACCTGCCACTGCTGACAGCAAACTGGACCCCGAACATGGTGTTCAGGAGGGTGGACTTCCCAGTGCTCTGTACCCCCAGTACAGTGATCACCCGGATCTTACATTTATCCTGTGTGAGATGATGGAGTTCCTCTAGAACCTGTGTAACCCACTGCAGAGGAATGTTGGATGCGTCTCCATCCACCAGCTCCAGAGGAAAGCCTTCCTGCAGGAGCTCAGCAGCCAGACGTGGCAGGCGCTGAATCTGAGAGGTGGGGCCTTCAGGGAGTGAGCAGGCTGACTCATACAGCTGACCCATTTCCCTCAGGAAGTGCTCCGTCCCCAAGGAACAACTGGAGATCTTCCTGTCCAACTCTGCAATGACCTCCTTCTTTTCTGTGGAATTCTGACACTGTTCCTTGTACTTTGCCTGTAGCAGTGGAAGGGTTTTACGAGACAGGTTGTCCAGGTTGATCCTCATCCATTTTAGGAAATACTTGCGCTCCTCTGTGGAACTAGACATCGCAGAGATGAAACGGGACATGGACTCCGAGATGTTGTGAGCCCTCTGCTGTGCTCTGAACTTCTTCCTCTGTTCTGAAAGCTCATTCCTGTAAATTTCTATGTTTTTCTCCCCAGCGTCTTTCATCCTGCACTCTTCCTTCTCCAGTTTGGCCAGCTGTTTCCATGCAGTCCCTTGCAAGGGCAGCTCTTTCTCCTTGAAGCTTGGTATGTCAGATATTCCTCCTGTGATTTCATCAGCCTTCTCCTTGCCCCTCTTACAGCAGGTGTAATCTTCATCAACATGGATCCCAAACTCATGGGAGACAGCAGACATCCCTTCAACACTCTTTTTGACCATGTCTCTCTTTAAACTGTCACTGATAGCAGACTGTAGTTTATTGACAAATTCTGCATCATTCATCTGCGGACCCTTTATGATTATGTTACTAGGTCGCAGCTGTAACTTAGAAACACATCTCCTGAAGTCATTCTTATTGAAGTGTTTGCTCTGTGAATTGCTGATCAAGAACCAATGAGCCTGAGGGTTTTTGGAGTCCAGAATTTTACATTGAGACCCAAAATCATCACAAAACACAAATATGGCAGCAGATATTTGGCAGAGGAAAGCATACTGAGTTTCAAAGTCTCTGAGGTCCCCACGGAGGTTAGCTATAGCCAGCGGCTCAGAGAAGATGTCAATATTTATTTTACCACTGGGCAGATACCAGCTGATTTCCACCAGCCCATTGGAAATCCTCCTTGGGGTGTCACCACACTCCATGTTTTTGTGAACAAAGGTGTCGTGGTACTGCTGAGGGTTGCTGAGGACCTGGTTCAGAGTGTGAGACTTGGACATGCTGCTGTTTCCCAGCCTCACAAAAGAGACCATGGGGAGGTGAGAGAGAACAATGCTCTCCTCCACAAACCCTCTTGGGTTCTCCAAAGAGTGTGGCTTGTACCTTTTCACAATATCCCTCATGGCCCACAGCATTAAAGTGCACTGCTGGGTATCACACGTAGGAAGCAGCAGAGGGACAGAGAACTGGCACATAGACATTTTCAAAACCATCTCCTGCTGGAGAAAACCATCTGAGGACAGAAAAACAGCAGTAATGAGGTCCAGGGAGTTGACTGTGTTTCTGTGGAGTTGAGGATTGTCTAGGGTGGCCAGTAAGATGTCCAGGTTTTGGGGTCCCATGTCCTGTTTAGAGGTGCACCTCACACTCCTAGCAGTCACATTCACCATCATCAGCTTCCTCAGGAAACACCATGGCAGAGCTTTCAGAGACTGGATGCTTTCATCAGATAATGCCTCCCCATCAATCTGCAGCACCTGGCTCAGAGTCAGCTTGTTCTTCAGGTGGTGTTCCAGTCCCAGGTCACTCAGTAGCTCCTCCAGACTGGTTCCTGTCATTGGGAATAAGAGCAGCATTACTACATGTAATTACGTACAGTTACAAAGATTATATAGAAATAATTTGGTCTAATCTAAGATCACAAGTGAAAACCGTTATCTCTTCAAACTAAATGTAAATGTTTTAAATAGCAAGTCAAAATACATTTTCATCACTTACTTGTGTGTACACATACTGAGCTGGTCATGCTGCAGCTGCCATTTGGAAGAATTGCAGTGATGTTGAAAATATATTCCACCCCAGGTCTCAGATCAGAAAGGACAGCTGTGGTGGTGTTGGGGGCACATTTCCGTAATCTGGGCTCTTCTCCCTCACAGCTGTACTTGATGTGGATCTCATAAGAAACTCCCTCCATGCTGACCGGTCGTTCCCAGCACAGGCTCACTGAGCTGCTCTTCACATCAGTGGCTTCCACCCTCCCAGGGGTACAGGGCTCTATTGGAGAAAATAGCAAATTCATTATTTCTCCTCCACTACAAGCATCCAACTATGGAAAAAGTTCCAGTACATTTTTTTGACCCCACCCACGCTGCCCCCTTTTGGTTGAGTCATTGACTTCCCAAATTATTGTTGTGTTCATATTTTTAAGATAATAAAAACTGTGATGCAATAAAACTGCATGATGGTGATGCCCGATTGTTAAAAAGACTCTAAGCTAGAGAGAAAACCGTTTAGATTCTTATCAGTTTCTTATTTGTAATGCAGGGCAATAAAACTGCAGGCTCACATAATATTCACCACAAGTGAACCCGGATGACATCATAAAGCACTCCCTTTGACCTCTGTCGAATAACTCTTATTTCTGACTGTAGGACCCTTCTCTGTACTGTTATGAGACTTGCGACTAAAATATATTCAAATGACCAACCATAAAACCAGAGTTGCATTTGAAAACCACACCATACAGTGCCGACAGAAAGTATTCACTCTGCTTCACTTTTTCATTTCATATTACAGCCTTATTCCAAAATTGATTAAATGTATATTTTTCTCAGCAATCTACACACAATACCCAATAATCACAAAGTGAAATAAAATGTATTAAAATCTTTTTCCATATTTATTAAAAATAAAAAAACTGAAATACCACACATATTCAGTCCGTTTACTCAGTACTTTGTTGAGCCACCTTTGGCAGTGATTACATCCTTGAGATGTTTCTACAACTTCATTGGAGTCCACCTGTGGTCAATCAAATTGATTGGACATGATTTGGAAAGGTACACACCTGTCTATATAAGATCCCACAGTTGAGAATACATGTCGGAGCAAAAACCAAGCCATGAAGTCGAATGAATTGTCTGTAGACCTCCAAGCCAGGATTGTGTCGAGGCACAGATCTGGAGAAGGGTACAGCAAAATTTCTCCAGAATTGGTGGTCCCGAGGAGCACAGTGGCCTCCATCATTCGTAAATGGAAGACTCTTCCTAGAGCTGGCCGCCCAGCCAAACTCAGAAATCGGGGGAGAAGGGCCTTGGTCAGGGAGGTGACCAAGAACCCAATGGTCACTCTGTCAGAGCATTCCTCTGTGGAGAGAGGAGAACCTTCCAGAAGGTCAATCATCTCTGCAGCACTCCACCAATCAGGCCGTTATGGTAGAGTGCCCAGGCGGAAGCCACTCCTCAGTAAAACACATAACAGCCCTCTTGGAGTTAAAAAGGCACCTAAAGGACTCACAGACCATGAGAAACAAGATTTTATGAAAATAAAATGAAACCAAGATTGATGAAACCAAGATTGAACTCTTTACCGGAATGCCAAGCGTCACGTCTGGAGGAAAGCAGACACAGCTCATCACCTGGCCAAAACCATCCCTACAGTGAAGCATGGTGGTGGCAGCATCATGCTGTGGGGATGTTTTTCAGCAGCAGGAACTGGGAGACTAGTCCGGATCGAGGGAAAGAAGAATGGAGCAAATTATAGATCCTTGATGAAAAACTGCTCCAGAGCGCTCACGACCTCAGACTGGGGCGAAGGTTCACCTTCCAACAGGACAATGACCCTAAGCACACAGCCAAGATAACGCACGAGTGGCTTCGGGACAAGTCTGTGAATGTCCTGGAGTGGCCCAGCCAGAGCCCTGGCTTGAACCCGATTGAACATCTCTGGAAAGACTTGAAAATAGCTGTGCAGCGACAATCCCCATCTAACCTGACAGAGCTTGAGAGGATCTGCAGAGAAGAATGGGTGAAATACCCCAAATACAGGTGTGCCAAGCTTTGTGGCTGTAATCGCTGCCAAAGGTGGCTCAACAAAGTACCGAGTAAACGGAGTGAATACTTATGTACGTGTGGTTTTCAGTTTTTTATTTTATAAATTGGTAAAAATTTCATAAAATCCTTTTTCACTTTGTCACAGCTAAAATGACAACGGTGTCTCTTCAGACAAAGCCTGCAGGCGTGAATTCATAGATGCCTAGATTATGATATCAGCAAGACTTTGATGATTGTGGAAGGGAAGCACACTGCATTCTTAGAAGCAATAACATTTTGTGGGTATTGAAAGTTTGCCTAAACAATAGACTGTTTCTCTAATGCCATAATCTACCACCTGGAACCTCACTTCTGTTTTACTGAGACAACCTGGGGAATTAAAGTGGTTGACAAATGCAAGGTATTGAGCAGCCAAGGAGACTTAGGGAATGATGAAATTTGGCCAGGTGCAGCACCCCATCTCCCACACTGGGATCCATGTGCTGGAACACTGGATTTCAGTTTAATCCAGAGGGAGAGTGCCCCCTACTGGTCCACTGGTCCACCTTAGTTTTCCTTGGAGGACTCCCTCCCATCCCAGTAAAACACAGTTAGTCAGGGGTCTCTGCATGGGGTCCTCACCTTTACTGATGGCCTCATCTTTAGACACTCTCACTCTCTCCTCTGAGTCTTCCGTTTCCTTCAGTGAAAAACATCACAGGCAGTGTACTCAGGCAGCTTTCACACAATCAGCCTCCTTATTATCAATATTAGAGTTTGGTCCCTGCTCTGGGGTTTGTGTAAGAACTCTCACCTCCTCCTCCTGTGCAGTACACTCAGGGTCTTTGGTGTCCTGACTCAAAGTCCCGTCCATGTTACCAGTTTCCACTAAACCACTCTTTAGGTCTGACTTAGCTGGGTCTGCAGAGGGTTGGGACTGGGCCAGGCA
The DNA here is from genome assembly GCF_963514075.1 of Conger conger. Lineage (NCBI taxonomy): Eukaryota > Metazoa > Chordata > Actinopteri > Anguilliformes > Congridae > Conger > Conger conger. The sequence goes on along the minus strand of NC_083767.1, from coordinate 62,333,673 downwards.
TGAGGATGTCTTCTCTTGGGCTGGTTCTGGACCCAGCCTGGATCTGTTGTCTGTAGTCTCCTCCTGATACTCAGAATCTGCACCTGAGATGTTCAGAGAGAGACCACAGTCACACTCCCTGGTATGAGAGGTCCAAAGAAGGGCCCCCAACCCTTAATATGAATGTTTACAACCAGTTCCTGTGTACCTGGGACAGGCATGCAAGATGTGATGTGCTCAGGTATTGTGTCTCTCTGCTGGGACTTTTCTTCCTCCTCTTTCACAGTTTCCTGTAAATCAGATTTGATCTTTTATCCTCCTTTTACCTACAATTTAGGAAATCTAATTTCATTGATATGGGAAATTGCATAACTGATGCGGTACAGAAGTAAACACTGATTGATCGACCAGGGTGTACCTTTTCCTTGACTTCAGGAGGGCCAGGGCCTGTGTGGTCATCAGAGTGGGTGTGGTCATCAGTGTGTGTGTCGTCAGAAGTGTGTGTGAGGTCATTAGAGTGAGTGTGGTCATTAGAGTGAGTGTGGTCATGATAGTGGGTGTGGTCATTAGAGTGGGTGTGGTCATGACAGTGGGTGTGGTCATTAGAGGGGGTGTGGTCAACAGTGTGAGTGTGGTCAACAGTGTGGGTGTGGTCATTAGAGTGGGTGTGGTCAGCAGTGTGGGTGTGGTCATTAGAGTGGGTGTGGTCATTAGAGGGGGTGTGGTCAACAGTGTGAGTGTGGTCATTATATTGGGTGTGGTCATTTGAGTGGGTGTGGTCATTAGAGTGGGTGTGGTCATTAGAGGGGGTGTGGTCAACAGTGTGAGTGTGGTCATTATATTGGGTGTGGTCATTAGAGGGGGTGTGGTCATTAGAGTGAGTGTGGTCAGCAGAGTGGGTGTGGTCAACAGTGTGAGTGTGGTCAACAGTGTGTGTGTGGTCATTAGAGTGGGTGTGGTCATTAGAGTGAGTGTGGTCAGCAGAGTGGGTGTGGTCATTAGAGTGAGTGTGGTCATTAGAGTGAGTGTGGTCATTAGAGTGGGTGTGGTCATTAGAGGGGGTGTGGTCAACAGTGTGAGTGTGGTCAACAGTGTGGGTGTGGTCATTAGAGTGGGTGTGGTCATTAGAGGGGGTGTGGTCAACAGTGTGAGTGTGGTCATTATATTTGGTGTGGTCATTAGAGTGAGTGTGGTCATTAGAGTGGGTGTGGTCATTAGAGTGAGTGTGGTCATCAGAGTTAGTGTGGTCATTAGAGTGAGTGTGGTCATTAGAGTGGGTGTGGTCAGTAGAGTGGGTGTGGTCATCAGAGTGGGTGTGGTCATTAGAGTGAGTGTTGTCATTAGAGTGAGTGTGGTCATTAGAGTGGGTGTTGTCATTAGAGTGGGTGTGGTCATTAGAGTGGGTGTGGTCATTAGAGTGAGTGTTGTCATTAGAGTGAGTGTGGTCATTAGAGTGGGTGTTGTCATTAGAGTGGGTGTGGTCATTAGAGTGGGTGTGGTCATTAGAGTGAGTGTGGTCATTAGAGTGGGTGTGGTCATTAGAGTGGGTGTGGTCATTAGAGTGAGTGTGGTCATCAGAGTTAGTGTGGTCATTAGAGTGAGTGTGGTCATTAGAGTGAGTGTGGTCATTAGAGTGGGTGTGGTCATTAGAGGGGGTGTGGTCATTAGAGGGGGTGTGGTCAACAGTGTGAGTGTGGTCAACAGTGTGGGTGTGGTCATTAGAGTGGGTGTGGTCATTAGAGGGGGTGTGGTCAACAGTGTGAGTGTGGTCATTATATTGGGTGTGGTCATTAGAGTGAGTGTGGTCATTAGAGTGGGTGTGGTCAATAGAGTGGGTGTGGTCATTAGAGTGGGTGTGGTCAGCAGTGTGTGTGTGGTCATTAGAGTGGGTGTGGTCAGCAGAGTGGGTGTGGTCATTAGAGTGAGTGTGGTCATTAGAGTTGGTGTGGTCATTAGAGTGGGTGTGGTCAGCAGTGTGGGTGTGGTCATTAGAGTGGGTGTGGTCAGCAGTGTGTGTGTGGTCATTAGAGTGAGTGTGGTCATTAGAGTGAGTGTGAGTGTGGTCATTAGAGTGTGTGTGGTCATTAGAGTGTGTGTGGTTATCAGAGTGGGTGTGGTCATTAGAGTGGGTGTGGTCATTAGAGTGGGTGTGGTCATTAGAGTGGGTGTGGTCATTAGAGTGGGTGTGGTCATTAGAGTGAGTGTGGTCATTAGAGTGAGTGTGGTCATTAGAGTGAGTGTGGTCCTTAGAGTGGGTGTGGTCATTAGAGTGAGTGTGGTCAGCAGAGTGGGTGTGGTCATTAGAGTGGGTGTGGTCAGCACTGTGTGTGTGGTCATTAGAGGGGGTGTGGCTCTCACTGACTGGGTGCTCAGGCCCTTCCTGTTGGTCAGAGTCTAACACAGTGGGACAAAAACACAAACAGAAAAGCAGCCATCACAATGTGGGTAGATTCAACAGGCGTCTTCTCCATCACCCCTTTGGACTCTGTTCCCTGGCCCCAGTCTGTAGTTTCACCCCAGTTCCAGATTCCAGCCTCACAAAACAACTCACTGTTTTTAACAAAAGCTGGCTGCTGTGAGACCAACTTTGTCTCACAGCAGCCAGCTTTTGTTAAAAACAGTGAGTTGTTTTGTGAGGTAAAACACAGTAAAACACAGCGAGTGGCATAACAGTCAGCTGCAGATGTTATGGACATCCTGTAAATGTCCATTAATGATAACTTGCCTTCATTTGAGGCATAAAAGATGAGCAAAATGTACGCTTTTTTCAAAAACAGCATAACAGTTGTAGTCGATGATGACACTCCAACCCACCCTTCAAAAAATACATTTTACATATTGCTAGAAAAATTGGAAGTGGACTGTCATTTTCTTTTAAGTAACAGGCTGTTTAGTTGGACTTCAATTAATTGCCTGTAATTCAAGTAATGAGCTGTAAATGAATCTAGGTAGCATCATTGCCAACTGGCCTGCTATGCTTACCTGGGACAGGTGTCCTGGCAGAGAGCAGACTGTAGGCACAGTCACTGCAGAACCTGTCATTCTGTCCACATTCCCTCCTGCACTGGGGGCACTCCATCCTCCTCCCTCTGGGCAAAATCACACAGTTACAGCACAAACTACCAAACATCACACATCCTCCCCCACCTGCCTCATCACTCACACCTGATGACTTTGTCTCCTTCTTTCAAAAGATGGTCGATGCCATTCGCAATTCCTTCTCAACCAACTGTCCACTTATCTTCTCCAGAACAATCCCAACCAGTCCGGCTTCAAGAGTGGCCACTCCACTGAGACCGCCCTGCTCGCGGTCACTGAGTCACTCCACTCTGCTAAAGCTATATCCCTCTCCTCTGCCCTCATCTTCCCCGACTTGTCAGCCGCCTTCGATACAGTCAACCATGAGATTCTGCTCTCATCGCTGACTGGGAGGGGTGTCACAAGATCTGCACTGGCATGGTTTTCCTCCTACCTCTCTGCTCGTTCCTACGAGGTGACTTGGAGGGGCTCAGTCTCTGACCCCCACCCCCTACAAACTGGAGTCCCGCAGGGCTCAGTTCTTGGTCCTCTGCTTTGCTCTCTATCCACCATGTCTCTTGGTTCTGTTATCTCTTCCCATAGCTTTTCTTACCATTCTTACACTGATGACACCCAACTCTTTCTTTCCTTCCCCCCCGACACCCAGGTCACCACACAGATCTCTGCCTGCTTGGCTGATATCTCTGCGTGGTGACTTCCCACCACCTGAAGCTCAACCTGGCCAAGACTGAGCTTCTCTACATCCCTGCTAAGTCCTCTCCGTCAATCGACCTCTCACTCACTGTTGACGACTTTGTAGTTTCCTCCTCCCATACGGCCAAGAATCTTGGGGTGACTCTTGATAACAGCCTCACCCTGGCTTCACATGTATTCTCCACTGCCAGAACCTGCAGGTTCTTACTCTACAATATACGCCGTATCCGTGATCTCCTGATGGAGAAAGCCACCCAGCTCCTAGTCCAGACACTCGTCATTTCCCGCCTGGATTACTGCAACTCCCTCCTAGCTGGTCTCCCAGCTTGTGCCATCAAGCCCCTCCAGCTGGTCCAGAATGCTGCTGCCCGGCTGATCACCAGTCAGCCAAGGTCAGCTCATGTCACCCCACTCCTCATTGGCCTCCACTGGCCAAGGCCCTAGTGTTGGCATTTCAGGCTGCTAAGGGGACTGTCCCACCTTACATACAATCCTTAATCACTCCCTACTCCCCAGCTAGACCACTCTGGTCTGCCAGCTCTGGTCGCCTTATGGTTCCCTCACTACGAGCACCTGGTGGTCGAGCTGCACATTCACGCCTGTTTTCCGTTCTGTTTCCTCAGTGGTAGAATGACTTGCCTACCACTGTCAGGACAGAAGAATCCCTCCCCCCATTCCGATGCAGACTAAAAACACACCTTTTCAAACTGTACCTTAGTCCTCCCTCCTGAGTTGGGTGTCATCAGCGTAAGAGTGATTTTGGTTGCAAATCCTTTGCAGTCAATTACAGCCTGAAGTCTGGAATGCATAGACATCACCAGACGCTGGGTTTCATCCCTGGTGATGCTCTGCCAGGCCTCTACTGCAACTGTCTTCTGTTCCTGCTTGTTCTTGGGGCATTTTCCCTTCAGTTTTGTCTTCAGCAAGTGAAATGCATGTTCAATCGGATTCAGGTCAGGTGACTGACTTGGCCATTGCATAACATTCCACTTCTTTGCCTTAAAAAACTCTTTGGTTGCTTTCGCAGTATGCTTCGGGTCATTGTCCATCTGCACTGTGAAGTGCCGTCCAATGAGTTCTGAAGCATTTGGCTGAATATGAGCAGATAATATTGCCAGAAACACTTCAGAATTCATCCTGATGGTTTTGTCAGCAGTCACATCATCAATAAATACAAGGGAACCAGTTCCATTGGCAGCCATACATGCCCACGCCATGACACTACCACCACCATGCTTCACTGATGAGGTGGTATGTTTTGGATCATGAGCAGTTCCTTTCCTTCTCCATACTCTTCTCTTCCCATCATTCTGGTACAAGTTGATCTTTGTCTCATCTGTCCATAGGATGTTGTTCCAGAACTGGAAGGCTTTTTTAGATGTTGTTTGGCAAACTCTAATCTGGTCTTCCTGTTTTTGAGGCTCACCAATGGTTTACATCTTGTGGTGAACCCTCTGTATTCACTCTGGTGAAGTCTTCTCTTGATTGTTGACTTTGACACACATACACCTACCTGCTGGAGAGTGTTCTTGATCTGGCCAACTGTTGTGAAGGGATTTTTCTTCACCAGGGAAATAATTATTCTGTCATCCACCACAGTTGTTTTCCGTGCTCTTCCGGGTCTTTTGGTGTTGCTGAGCTCACCGGTGCGTTCTTTCTTTTTAAGAATGTTCCAAACAGTTGGCCACAAATAATGTTTTTGCTATCTCTCTGATGGGTTTGTTTTGATTTCTCAGCCTAATGATGGCTTGCTTCACTGATAGTGACAGCTCTTTGGATCTCATATTGAGACCTTTTATCTGCTCCTTGTAAATGAGATAATGAGGGAATAACACACACCTGTCCATGGAACAGCTGAGCAGCCAATTGTCCCATTACTTTTGGTCCCTTAAAAAGTGGGAGGCACATATAGAAACTGTTGTAATTCCTACACCGTTCAGCTGATTTGGATGTAAATACCCTCAAATTAAAGCTGGAAGTCTGCAGTTAAAGCATATCTTGGTCGTTTCATTTCAAATCCATTGTGGTGGTGGATACAGCCAAAAAGAGGAGAATTGTGTCGATGTCCCAATATTTATGGACCTGACTGTAAACACTACGCAATTCAAACTACCCATGACCAGATGGCGTTTCAATATCTCGCTGCTTAAAGATGCTGATTTTAACACCTTCTTCACTAAATAATGGGCATCCTTCTTGGAAATAAACGATTCTCCAGAAATTCCACCCTCAATACTCTGGGAAACTGCCAATGTAGTGCTGCGAGGAAAAATAATTTCATACTCTTCATATAAGAAAAAAAAAGAACTTGAAAACAATTTAGAACACAAACTCAAAGAATTGAATGGCATGTATCCTTGTAATCCCACAGAAGAAATACAGAATTAATTAGCGGCAACCACTTCTGAACTAAACAATATCATATACAAAAAGACCCAGTTCCTAATACAAAGACTTAGACATGACAATTTTGAACACAATAACAAATCAAGCTACCGCCCTCTATCGCTCAACAACACCGATCTCAAAATTATCAGTAAAGCACTAGCCACCCGAATTGAAATTGTAAGCCAGTCATAAGGAACATTTGGTCTCATGCGCTGGTCAGCTTGCTGACTTCCCCCCTCCTACATTGTTAGCCCCCACCATTGGCACACATGCCTGTGGGGGAGAGCTAGAGAAGGATTTTCTCACATTCCAGAACAGGAATATTGGAGATGGTATAAAGATGTTTCATGATAATCCCAGGTCAGAATATAGTGATGTTTGGTGTTATTCTGATTGGTTCAGTGCGACTGGTGTAATGGTCTAGTTTTTGTAACAGTCTACCTTTGATATCACAACCATTCAGGAGCCGAGGGGAAACTGGGCAAAAGCTGTCTCTGTAGAAGCCAGGTGTTTTAGCCCCCTGCCGGGTGGGCCTGGCTGTAAATTATAGATGGGTGACTCACTTTTTAGAACTAAGGCCTGGATTTCGGAGATAAGGAGAAGAAACCAAACAGTCTGGGATGTCTCCTTTCCTTTCATTCACCCAAATCAGGTTTATCCAAAAGGTATATTACCATGAGAGGCACAAAGACATATTTACAGCATAATGCAGTTATCATGAAAACTCCAAACTACAGCATTCATAGATATGATGGGGCGGCCTGTAGCATAGTGGTTAAGGTCAGGAAGGGCTGCCATCTGTGAAGAGCCTGTGAGCTGGGGGTTGACTCTGCCATTTGTGAGGTGGGGGTTCTGGTGCGTGTCAAAAGGGACAAAGGACAATACTGTTTGTAGTACCTTTTGAGGAGTTCCAGACCAGTGACGCCAAGATGATAAAGGAGAGATATATGGTGGGTGGATGAGCGGTTCCCGGGCAATTAGGCCATGTGGGCCATTAAAACTCCCGGGAAAGGAATGTGCCTAACATCTTATGGCCCCACACCTGGTCACTTCCAGGGGGAAAGACTCCGGGCAGTACCACAGTGCCCTCCTTTGGGCACTGCTGTCATTACCCCAGGGACTACTCTCTTGGATGAAAACCTCAAAACTGTTGTTTAGATGGTCAATAGACCCGGTACAATATTGTAAACATTGCCCATGTGATCCTGGTTGTATTGCAATATGCCCATTGTAGTAATAACATGAATTACATGTAAAATGGATACAGAGGAGGGAGGTTTCATGATAACTGCACCATAACAAAACATTAGGATAATCTGTTTGGTATGGATGTGATCCAGTAAAGTCAAGGAATCAGATGAGATACATTTCATACCAAATGGATTTTAATAAACCATAGTTTCAATAACTCAAGGGAAAACCTACACGTCCTCTCCTGGTAATCATCTCATTTTTCCTACTCAACAACCCCCAACGGTGGGGGTCTAAATTCCAGATTTGACCACCCCTCCAGGTTGATTTATGGCACTGCCGCCTGGTTTCAAACGTATGATTTGGCATAAAAGCAAGGGAGACAGACCAATCAGGGGAAGATCGTATTCGACTTCCCACACAACATGTCTTGGGTATGTATGTATGTATGTGTAGCAGTGGAAGATCGCACTCGATTTCCCACACTGTGCATACTTTGTATATGTGTGTAGCGAAAGCAGGCTGGGTAAGATTTCACTCTATTCTATTTATCTTTAATTTGTCTATTGACTGTAATTGACTGTTTTATTCTACGCTAACTGCCTACCCGTCTGGAAATAAATTATTTTGTTTGTAACTTGCGTGATCTCCATGACTCTAATTCATCTTGTACCTTTTCAGCCTAAATTACAACTGAATATTGAGGGGGACAATGGGGACCAAGGACTGACCGATCGGCAGTCCCGTGGTACAGGTGATAGTTCTAAGCTGTGAGGCCAGCAAGTTTCTGCCACCGTAAAGGGTCGGCTATGCAAGGCTCTTGTGGTTTGATGTGAAGGGAACCCATGGGCGTTAATGCGCCGGTTCCTGTCGAACTATCTCTAAGGAGCCCAGTTAATGCTACGCCGACCTGGGCTCACAACTATCATGACTGTGTTGCATGTATTGTGTTGACTGGACCCTCAGCCTCTGAGTTCTACACCGAACTGAGAGCTTGGTACCCCTGTGATAGTTCTAAGCTGTGAGGCCAGCAAGTTTCTGCCAACGTAAAGGGTCGGTTATGCAAGGCTCTTGTGGTTTGACGTGAAGGGAACCCATGGGCGTTAATGCGCCGGTTCCTGTCGAATTAGCTCTAAGGAGCCCAGTTAATGCTGCGCCGACCTGGGCTCGCAACTATCATGACAGTGTTGCATGTATTGTGTTGACTGGACCCTCAGCCTCTGAGTTCTACACCGAACTGAGATATTCAGCAATAATGTTAAATCGCGAGAACATATATTGAGTAATAGTGGCGCAGGTACGAGTCGAGTGTAATCACTCCCGAGGTTCGCGTAAATTCCAAACCCAAATTTCTAAATTATATATCTTAAATGGAGTCAGATCAACGAGTGGAACGAGAGTAACCACTAAGCTTTCAAAACAGCCCCGTTTACGAACGGAGAATATTAGGAATATTACTGATCTGTTTCAGGCCAGTTGTAAGCGGGATATGGGGCAGGTCAATCCATATCCGACCCGTGGCAACAGACCCAGTATATTCCTAAACATAATTGTGCTCTGTTCGTGTGCGGAGTTTGATAATTCGAAATCTTTTTCATTCACTTCTAAACAGCCAGGAAAGAACACGTCGTCCCTTCACCTCCAGCTATTCCCTCATTGGTCTAGCTGTGCAGGTTCTACAAAATGGTTACCCCATCATTAATCCATCCAGATCAAATTGGATTTATCAAAGGAAGATCACTTCACTAGATGCAGAAAAGGCATTTGACAGAGTAAATTGGACATTCCTGTTTAAAACACTCAACAAATTTGGCTTTGGAGAATCGTTTATTCAGTGGATAAAAATATTATATAATTCATCAATGGCCACAGTTTCTACTAACAGACTGACATCACAGAGTTTCACACTGCACAGAGGGACCAGGCAAGGATGCCCACACTCACCAGTTTTATTTGTCTTGTTTATCGAACCACTAACTGCTGCAATACGTCAAAATGATAAAATAAAGGGAATCCATACCCCCGCTACACACCACAAACTCACCTTTGCGCAGACAACATATTGCTCCACCTACAAGACCCATCAAACTCCCTGCATGAGTTCATCAGTCTCATTAATTAATTCTCTCAAATATCTGACTATGCTATAAATTGGACAAAATCAACCATTTTACCCATAAATAGTGCCGACTGGAATGCTACATCTCAGAACTCACCCCTCACCTCCACTAGCAATATCAAATATCTGGGTATAAATATTTCCACCAAGCTGTCAGAGTTGTTCCTCCTTAATTTCATTCTGTTAATAAATACAATTGAAGATGATTTAAAGCATTGGAAATACTTACCACTGTCTCTAATTGGCAGAATAGCAACTGTAAAAATGACTATACTACCAAAAATGAACTACCTCCTCAGACTGATTCCAACCCAGCCCACCACAAAATGGTTTATTTCATTACCTAAACACCATCACAACTAAATTCTATTGGAAAAATAAAACGCCCCAGATCAAACTTTCTACCTTACAGAAACTCAACTTGTATCAATACTATTTGGCAAACCAGCTAAACTACATCACAAACTGGATTCATCCCAACCAACAGGACAACCCATGGATAGAAATAGAACAATCAGAATGTAAAGACATTTCCATATCCAATCTACCATTCCTCAGTGCCTCTATAAAACGCCATAACTGCTTCAAAAACATGTCATTTCAACAACTCTGAATGCCTGGTGGAAAATTAACAAAATCTTTAAATTCACAATGACCCCATGCAAATACACTCCAATATGGCACAATCCTGACTTCTTGATTAACAAAACACCACTCTCCTTCACCTCATGGAAACAAAAAGGTATCACACATCTTCAACACATCTTTCAAGATGGCACCTTCATCACCTTCCAGGATTTGGTCTATCAGTATAATATTGGGAAAGAGCAATACCTCCAGTACTTTCAATTAAAATCTGTTTTAAAATATAAAATTAAAATAATGAACAACTACTTACAACCACCTCCGCTAATGGATGAAATTCATAAAAGAATCAACACCAAAAAAAACACCAAATGATCTCCAAATTATACAAACTAATATCAACCACAGACCAAACAATATCCCTCCCCATCCAAGCCTGGGAAAAAGACTTATCACTCTGCTACTTCTGGACTCAAATCAAAACACCTTCACGATGACCACCAATACTAATCTGCAACTAATACAATACAAGGTAATTCACAGAACTCATATCACCCACCAAAAGATGTTTAAAATGGGATTTGTGGACTCACTGCTCTCTGAACACCCCAGATAATTACTTCCACTTGACCTGGCTCTGCCCACCAACTCACCATTTCTGGAAACAAGTCACAGATCAAATATCTCCCATTATGAGCTGTAGCATTCCACTCTGTCCATCCCTCTGTCTACTAGGAGACCTCTCAACAATCAACCCACCAAATCAAAATACCAAACCTATACTCATTGCCCTAGCTATCGCCAAGAAAACCATCCTCTTAAACTGGAAAACAAGACACAAAATAAACATAACACAGCGGTTTAATCAACTCAAAGAACACATACCCATGGAACTAATCTCACACCAGCACCAAAGCTCACACTTGGCAAACATTTGGGGTCCTTTCATAAAATCATTCAATTTGCCTGTGGACTAACCCCCCAACCCCACCCTAACCAACATATACTCACATACATATATATATATACACAAAATAAAATAAACAATAATAAAAAAGAGAAAATTTTAAAAGTCACGGTAAGCTGTTCGGCCGTGAAAATTCCTTTCCCAATTGTTTACTTTCGTTTTCTTGCCAGCATTTTCTCATATCAGTGCAAAATACAGAGAAACGATAGCGTGTATCTTATTATATTATTATCGAACCTCCACGTTATTTCGGTGATCCAGTTTTGAGGTGCCCTGCGCACGGTTTCAGTTATAAGCAGCGTAATTAAGCTGCTTTTCTCAGTTATGTATTCATAAGACTGATCTGAAGTAATGTAGTGTAGGGCATTTTACATAAGTATGCCTCTCTGCAGACCCCCAAAAGGAAACAGACTGTGTTGACCATGTTGACACAGGGTCAGCAAGGTTTGATGAAAAGACAGTGCTCGTCAATACAGGACTATTGCTCCCATCATTGTGCTGCCTCTGCGCAATTCTGCCACCTCAGTGGAATGCTCCCAGAACTGATGAGTTGAAATAGCACTGTATAAACCATGGGTTTTCCAAATACAGGGTTTGGTGTCTTTAGATAGCTAATGATGTGGGAAATAGTTTGGTGTCATTGGTGGTGTAGTACACTGGTTGCTGAATAATACCTGTGGAATAAACCACAGCTAATGCAAGTTTACATTTACATTTACATTTTAGTCATTTGGCAGACGCTTTTAATCCAAAGCGACTTACAAGTGCAAGTTACCTGTGAGTCAGCATCCAGCTGTAATACAAAGGTTAACCAGGTTTGTTGGACATACATACCATTGTTGTTACCTCTGTCTTTATTTGATGATTTGTTGTTTTTCCTGAAAACCCTGGGTATATAGAGGGAAATGTGGAATGGTTCGAGGAGAGTCGCTAATACGATCTCCTGCGCACTATTTGCGTATATCCATTCATATTACAACTTGTAATTCTTGTAACAGATTGTCATTCTATTTCTGCAATGCACATTGTTTAATAAATTGTATTAATTTGAACCTGCATCCTCTTGACTTACACCACTGCACACTTAGCAGTTTACAGTCCTAACACACATAGACAACCTAGGATACCTGCACCCCGTAGTCACTCGCCTATACACCAGTACCGTCACAAGATACATAGTAAGTGTATCATTGTAGGCTATACATGCCACAGGTACTTCCGCGTCTATACAAATAGATAGCGATCTTATAGAGCCACACTATCGGCGGACATTTGCAGTTCCTTTTGTTGAACTGTTAGAACAGAGGAACAGTTTAACTTATCTTTTGGAGTCAGATAAACGAGAACAAAATTAAATTAACCCTGTTCCAGTAGCATTGGTCAGACTACGCGCGTTTCCTTCACCTCTCGGATACTTCCGCCTTTTGGTGTATTTCTTACAGTAGCATGACCCCGAGAGTGAGTAGGTGAACCTAACTGATCTAAAACATTAGACTGAAAGCATTACACGCATGACAAGCTGTAAATAAACACTATAATGTTACTGTTGTTGTAAATCCACAATTTTGGAGACAACAGCTTGTGTGTAGGCTAACGTTACGGGTAGGGCATTTTGCATGGTAGGCTACCAAATGTCCCAAAGCTAAAATCTAAGCTTTGATGAAGTTTCAATATTGCAGGTTTTAAAGCAAGAAAAAATTCTGTGCCTTAAATGTATTGTTCAGAATAATCTGAAATGTCGGGTACACTGGAGTAGGAAGGCTATTTCAATTCTCTAAATAGCCACCAATAGCCGCTAATCTACTTAAAAATGACGACAAACAGATGTGCAAAAGTAATGGTTTCGCAATACCATGACAAAACAATTAGGTTAATAATTAGCGAAATATTATTAGTTATGCTGGCATTTTCTGGAGTTACGATTAGTAATTTTCCAATTTGATAACGATTCAGTGACAAAGTGCGCGATGATATTTTAAACCGGCAAATGCCGCTGTTTGACGTTGCAGCTCTTATTTCGTATTTTCATTTTTAATCCATTTAAATTTTGTAATCCAACGTTGGTTAAGGTGGCCCACCGTAACTATAAACCACTGCGGGAAACACTGAATATGCTAGATGCTGTGTTATAATTTTGATCATCATCATAATAGCCAACTAGGACATTAAGAATTCTTTCCATGTTCAGGCTTGCAGACTCTTCAGCATCTAAGGAAAACCCGTCACAATTAATTTCAACCTGTCACACACTGTTCTTTCACATCTGAAATACTGGTGAAGTGAACTTTTCACCAACATAAGCTACAAGTTATTTACTTTAAATGTCACAAAGGTTTCAGAGCAGTTTTCAGTAGCAATTTCATTTATTTCATACATTGTAAAATAACAATTATATTCCAATATACCTCCATTTGTGCTCCCCGCTGGACCCCCCCTCTCTCAGGGCACTCACCACTGCAATAAATGAATAAACAAACAAATCAGCAACTAGAATAATACAAAACCATTTAAATTCCTGTCAACTGTAATGAAGACACTTCAAGCAGATAAAGTCACTTAGGCCTACACCCTTCAGCCTGAGTGTATACTATAATTCGGACATTTAACAACCACATTTATGGAATCAAAATGTTTATTTTACTCAATATACAGTATATGGATACTGCATGGTAGTATTGGTCGTGAATACCAGTTTTGTTAATAAATGTTTGCGTTATTTCTTCTGTAAACACACACAGCTATACAATCAAGAACTGCATACAGCGTCAGTGCATGTTCCTCCTTTTCCCACTAGAGGGAGCCCTACAGCCAGTGCTATGAGGGTATGCGTAAACCACAGAACTGTATACATTCCTGTCATGCAAACAGAGAGGTTGGCACCATAACTTAAAGAAACACCTCACTTCCTGGAGTTGTTTCCTTTTCTGTTTCAGTGCATATTTCCCCAGACAGTTGTGTGTGTGTTGAAGGATATTTTAGACACTAGCACTAACTAGCTAGCTGTTAGGCTACTTTAGTTCTCACTGGTTTTGCTGGATTCCCTCCAATAGCTAATTGCCCAATTCTTTTTTCGCATATTCCCATATTTTCTAACGACCTCCTGGATTGTCTTCACAGCTTTATTTCTAGCGTTAATCTAATCTGTTATTTCCTCCCACATCTTCTGTTTTTGGTCGCTGTCAGTCGGATTGAGTTCACTTTTTAAAATGGTTTTTATTTTAACGTATTCCTCCAACAGTATACACTTCCCCTCATCCGTCCAATTTGGTTTGCTTTTTTGGTTTCCGTATTTAAATATAGCTAAGTTACGGTATGTTAGTGGTTAAAACCTTATTTTATTGTATAGCCTACAGTCAATGATCGTAACCGATGAGATAACGCATCCATGGTTATGGTCAAATTTTGCTACAGTAAAACGTCAACCATTGCAGTAAAGCACTTTACCGACGAAAAACGTCTAAGGGTTTATATGCAACACCCTCGGGAAATTCCCTTGGCTATGGGAAAATCAACCCTCAAGTGTGAGGGTTTATATGCAACACCCTCAGGTAATGCCCTTAGCTAAGGGGAAATATTTAAGGTGAGTTAAGGGAAACATTTAAGGTGTTTTATGCAACCGGGCACAGAACCTCCACGGTAGTCTTCTCTGGAATTCTACCTGTACCACGTGCAAGCAGAGGGAAGCAGCACTTTATCGGGAGGTGTAACACGTGGTTCTGAAATTTTTGTAGGAGAGAGGGGTACAGGTTTATGGGGCATTGGGACTCCTTTTAGGACAGGGGTGAGCTGTACAAGCACGACGGGCTGCACCTGGACCGGAGGGGAACGTTTGCACTGGGTCAGCGTATGCTTAGGGTAGCACTGGATTATTTAAACTAGGGACTTGGGGGACAGGGAGGATAGAGAGTGTAATGGGCAGGGAGGCACAGACTGCTGTTATGGAAAAATGCCATTTTTAACTTTTCACAGGTGAGTATCGTCTGATGAAACAGATCCAGTACAAACACAACAATAGCTATTCTTCTCTTTAACTTTCGTATTTATTTGCAAAGAAATGACAGAAAGTGAGAAAGCTTACCGGCTTTCTGATTTGCATCAGACACAGTAAGATTGTTATACACACTTTTCCAGAAGGGGGGGCTTTAAAAATAAAAAAAAAGACATGAAGCTGGCCACAAACATTTATCAGTATTTTGTCTTCTGAATACCCCTTGTTGACCTTGCTGTAAGACCAGAATGTGCTAGCTGAGAAGCCGAGACATTAAGGTCTGTCTGCTGGAGAGAGACAGAAAAAGACTCATAGTAAGCACTTAATTCAGAAAGTGGTCTAATAGTAATAAGGATTATCACTAAAAGGTTATTTGTTATCATATGATTGTCTTTATGTTAACACACATTGTTAATTAAGAATCAATTAAGAAAATTACCCTTGCACTGCCCAGATGGAAATAGCCAAGGCTACATGTAATGGTGAGAGCAATAACAAAATCTTTTCAGGGCAAAAATCAAGTAATGGTGGCTTGGGACAGCAGGGAGTGACGGAACAGGAAAGGATGTGTAGAAGCAACAAACTGAAATGTCTTTGTTTAAATGCGAGAAGCATAACAAATATGTTTTTGGAACTTGAGGCAGTTATTATTAGTGGGGGCTATGATATTATAAGGTTTACAGAGACATGGCTTGGGGATGAAGATGTGGATGAATATAATATAGAGGGGTATAAACTGATTATTGATTTTAGATCTGGTAATATGTAATGATTCAGACATAATTTGCAGGATAGAGGTAAGGGAACCATTCCACAGTAAGTTTTGATGTATTCTGGCAAATTAAGAGGGGTTCCTCCATGTCCAGGATTTTTAATTTTAGGCGGGCCAATTTTAAAAACGTGATCAAATTTAAGTAATGGGAGCAAGTTTTTGATTGCAGGACTGTGAATGAAAAGTGGAGCAGGTTCAAACTTCATACTTCACGCTCAGTGTAAATTCATTCCTCAGGTACAGAAATGTAAATTGAGAAAACAATCTCCACAGTGGATGAATACAGCCATACGTAAGGAGTTTGGGAAAATAGAATAAACTGTATCAGATATATAAAAAGGACAGCACTGAGTAATAAACTGAATATTGTAATATGTGTGCTAAGGTTAAAAAAGAACTAAGGTTAGCCAAAAGGCGATTTGAAAGGAAAATTACAGATGATGCTAAATGCAATCCCAAACACTTTTTTCAAAACTGCAGTAGGTAAAGGAAAATTAAAGAGGAGGTCAAGTGCATTAAGAATAACAAAGGAGAACAGCTGTATAAGAATAAAGACATTGCTGAGGCATTAAATGCCTACTTTGTTTAGTGTTTTACCAGGGAAGAGGTTACTCATAGGCTGGAAGGCATACTCAATACTAACAATATCTTAGCCAATATTGAGAGCAGGCCCAGATGGCATATTCCCAAGAGTACTCAAAGAGTTAAGTGAGATCCTTTTTAAACCACTGGCAAGTATTTTAGACAGTCCTGGAAACTGGAGAAATACCAGATGATTGGAAACAAGGTAATATACTACTACAGCGATTTTAATGGGCGGATGTTAGCCATTTGTGAAGTGTTTGTGAAGTGCCCACTTTACCCCAAGCAAGCACGCTGCATTTAGATAAAAACTAGTTCCTGGAAAAAGGGGAAAACTGTTTGTTGTGCACGCAGTAACGTTATGTTCATTCTTGGCCGGTCTTTTACACGTGGTGGGCTACCAAATGTCCCAAAACTAAAATCTAAGGCTGTCGTAGGATTTAAATTGTAGCTTTGCTGTAGTTTGCTGTAGCTCATCTGATCCCATCCTAGGCCTGACTACAGGCCTAGAGAGACCATGCCTGTCTGCCTTGTGGACCCCACGCACCCAGACCCCCCCATACCTCCTGTCCGTCAGGTGGTTGACAGCCTCAAGTCAAAACTTCTGGAGATTAATGTTTTACTAGAGTCTTGGCCATCTCCCACCCGGGTGGCAATCTGACATCCTCAGGGTCCCTGCCGTAACGCTGGCACCTCACCCTACATCTCCTCTACCAGGCATGGACCCCAAACCAGGACCGCCCGTCTCCCTCCCCCCTCCACCCTCTCTCTTCTCCACGTTCCCCCCGGCTTCAGGGTCAGTGCCTGTTATTACACACAGACTACACAGAACAGCACATCCCACACGCACTGCTAATCTCTCCAACCGGAGACCTCTCTCTCCCTGTCAGCCACTGTCAGTCTGTTTCAGGCCATATTAGTATGGCATCATTTAATGTAAGGTCACTCACAAATTAGAGTTTTTTCATTCATTCTTATCAGAGATAATATAATGAGCATTTTATGTTTCTTGTTGAGACCTGGCTTAACAATGACGGTGTGGCAACACTTATCGAAGCTTGTCCCCCAAACTATAACTTCTTCCAGTCAGTGAGACAGGGCAGAAGAGGGGCTGGAATAGCTGCTCTATTTTCTCCCATCAGTTTAGCTGTACAGAGATTGATTCACATTGATCTTTTGAATATCTTGCCTTTGTGCTTAAGGCTGACCCAGCCGTGCTTATTTTAACGTTATATCGGCCACCTAAGCAGTCCTCAGTATTTCTCCTGAGTCTTGTCCATTGTACTCACTGGTTATGACCGAATCATTTTAAATGGGAACATGAATATTAATATTAATAATAGTGCCAACTCCAAGGCTATGGAATGAATATATCTATGAGACAACTTAGAACTAATTCAACATGTCACCGAAGCCACCCACCAGCATGGTAATATACTTGACTTTCACTAGTTTCACAAGGAATATGCATCAACAATGTTTCAGTGTCCAACATAACTGTTTCATTACATTACATTACATTACATTATTGGCATTTGGCAGACGCTCTTATCCAGAGCGACATACAATTGATTAGACTAAGCAGGAGACAATCCTCCCCTGGAGCAATGCAGGGTTAAGGACCTTGTTCAATGGCCCAACGGCTTAACCACTACGCTACAGTCATGTACCTTAACCACTACACTACAGGCCGCCCCTGAACCGTTCTTACATCACTCTGAACTGTTCTTATATCACTCTGATCTGTTCTTACATCACTCTCATCTGTTCTTACATCACTCTGAACTGTTCTTATATCACTCTGATCTGTTCTTCTATCACTCTGAACTGTTCTTATATCACTCTGAACTGTTCTTATATCACTCTGAACTGTTCTTACATCTCTCTGATCTGTTCTTATATCACTCTGATCTGTTCTTATATCACTGATCTGTTCTTATATCACTCTGATCTGTTCTTATATCACTGAACTGTTCTTATTACATTACATTACATTATTGGCATTTGGCAGACGCTCTTATCCAGAGCGACGTACAACAAAGTGCATACCCATAACCAGGGATAAGTTCGCTGAAAGACCCTAGAGGTAAGTACAATTTCAACTGCTACCTGTACAACAAAGATAAGGACAAGGGCCATTTTATTTATTTATTTTATTTTTTTGAAAAAATTTCTGATGATTACTGTGTACTTTGATGTTCTGCTAAATGCCTCAAGTAACAAAAAATAAAGAATTCAAAAGTGATATTAAGATGCTACAGTAGCACAAAAGTTTGAGCTTGTGAAATCCTCTGATCTGTGTCCTGAGAACTGCTCGATAAATTAAATTGTTGATGCCTTTAATAGCAATTTAAGTAACATGTTGAACAATCGCCCCAGTCAAGACTAAAAAGAAGCTCTGTGATGAAGTGACACCATGGATAAATAATACGATCCGTGAGCTGAAGCAATTATGTAGACGAGCCGAAAGAAAATGGAGAACAACCAGACTAGAGATTCATCGCAGCCTCGCATGCATTACTAACTTTAATAATGGTTTATGCACTGAGATAAGAGCCCAATTTCCAAGGATCATTGCAGAGAATGGCAGCAACTCTAGGGTACTCTTTTCAACTATTGATTGATTATTAAATCCCAGGCCAGTCTCTTACATTCTTAGCCAGGCTTCTCCCTCAAAGTGTAAGGAATTAGCTAATGTTTTTCAGAATAAAGTAACAATGATTAGAGCTGTTAGAAACACTGGTAACTTAGATGATCTAATTTAGATTCTAGTGTCCGAAGCAACTACAGGCCTATATCCAACTTACCATTCATGGGCAAGGTACTTGAAAAGGTAGTTTTTAATCAACTGACCATCTTTCTGAATGAAAACAGTACATTAGGGAAGTTCCCGTCAGGTTTTATATCTAATCCCAGTTCAGAGATCGCTCAAACTAAGATTTGTCATGCTTGTCATGTCATGTTTTATGTTAGTCTTGTCATATCACGTAATATAGTTTATTGTCAGAGTTTTGCAAACTAGTTATGTCACAATTTATGTTTCATGTTATGTTGTACTGTTCATTGATTAGCATACACTTTTTCGTGTCTTTCTGCAAATCTTGCATTCCTGCTTTCTCTCTCTCCCTTTCTGTCACTCACACCCTAATTGTTTCTATTTCCCTTGTCTTCTTACTAATCTACTAACTTTAGATCAGGATTGGGTAAGACTAACATTCTAATGTGTTCATGTTACCTTTCATGCTACGTTTCTTGTGCATGTCATTTACTAATTAACTAAGCTAGGGCAGGATAGGTTTATTACTAATTACCGATTACTAATTACCTCGTTAATTTGTCAATCCTCCACACCTGATTTCCATTCTTATGCTGCTCTCAAGCTAATTGTCTACACCTGTCTACACCTGCATCTAAAGCTCAGTTTCACGTCATGTCTTTGCAAAATTGTTGACTCTTGACTCTTGCGGCGTCATCAACCCTGAGCCTGCCTACCGTCCGCCTGCACTACTGCCCCACTGACCGCTTTCCTGGTTACTGGACTTTTTGCATGGTGTACCGATTACGAGACTGCCTTCTCCCTCGGTACTGCACTTTGGTTTTGGCTGGATTTTTTGTGTACGAACATTGCTTGTTTTTTGACTACGCTCTCTGGATATTCCCTGAATAAAGCCCTGACGGGACTTTATTACACCCCTGTTTCTGAGTCGTGCATTTTGGGTCCAACCCCCCACGCACCCATCTCATAAGATAGTTAATTATCTTAGACTCAGTGCTGATGCTAATTATTTTAGATTTGACTGCAGCTTTTGACACAATTGACCACAATATTTGAATCAATCGCCTTGAAAACTGGGTTGGTCTCTCCGATGCACTCTTTATGGGTTCCAAACATATATTACAGGGAGACAATTTTATATTAATCTTGAAAATCAGATGTCAGAAAAATACGACATATCTTTCGGTGTTGCACAACGGAGCTGCTGCTTTTTTCATTAGATGTGCTTCCCTTAGGTCATGTCATCAGAGAACACAATGTTAATTTCAACAGCTATGCTGATGACATACAACTATACATTGCAGTTGAGCCAAATGATCCAAATTCATTATGTTCCCTGACTACATTTCAGTCTGCAATTAATCAATGGATGAACAAATGAAGTTCAATGAAGATAAGACAGAAATACTTCTAGTTTGCCCCAAAGCCAAAAGGGATGCACTTTATAACAGGTTAGGAAATTTGACTCCCCAGGTTAAATCAGAAGTAACATGCCTGGGTGTAATTTTAGACTCTGATCTACGTTAACATTAAGAAGGTGACCAAGGCTGCTTTCTTACACCTGAGAAACATTACCAAGGTACGCCATTTTTCTAAGGAAGTCAGGATTCGGAGAAGTTAGTCCATGCTTTTATTTCAAATAGGCTGGACTGTTGCAATGCTCTTTTTCCTGGTCCTAAAAAAAAAAAAAGAATTGAAAGACTACAATCAATTCAAAACTCAGCTGCGAGACTGAACAAAAACATGGAAGGGCATATTACTCCTGTTTTACCTGCACTGCACTGGCTCCCTGTATCTTTTACAATTGATTTTAAGATTATTTTACTTGTCGCAAAGGCTCTGAATGGTTTAGCTCCTTCTTACATTTCAGACTCATTGTTTTATGTCCCTTCACGAGCCCTCAGGTCATCGGCAGCTGGTTTATTAATTGTCCTCCATGGTTCACAAAAGAAAATTGTGAACGCTGCTTTTAATCATTATGCCCCAAAATTATGGAACACCCTGTCAGTTAATATCAGAACAAAAAATACATTTGCAACAAGCATCAGCCATTGCTACTGCCATTGAAAACCTATTTGCTCCCAGCAGGCCCCCCGTTTCCTGTTCTTATATATTCTACATATCAATTCGAACACAAGGGGTCAATGACAACATAAATAAGTAAAGAATAAAGCAAATATCATCATAATCAAATCAAACCAATCAATATTATTAAGAATTCAAAATTAATATTATGGAATAAACAAAATTAGCACGTAGGCCTAAATGGCTCACAGAAGAGATCTCACTCCTAATCATGATAATCAATCACAAGTCAAAATCAGACTCAACCCTAATGAGCAAGCTGGTTCCTCCAAAACTCTTAATGATTCATGCCAGAAGTGTATCAATATGTAAGTGGCTGGTAATCAATATATCACATGTCAACTGTAGAAAATGTAATCCAATGAACCTACAGTGCATCCGGAAAGTATTCACAGCGCTTCACTTTTCCCACATTTTGTTATGTTACAGCCTTATTCCTCAAAATTCTACACCCAATAATGACTACATGAAAGAAGTTTTTATTTTAGCAAATTTATTATAAATAAAAAACAAAGAAATCACATGTACATAAGTATTCACAGTCTTTGCTCAATACTTTGTTGATGCACCTTTGGTAGCAATTACAGCCTCAAGTCCTTTTGAATATGATGCCACAAGCTTGGCACACCTATCTTTGGGCAGTTTCACCCATTCCTCTTTGCAGCACCTCTCAAGCTCCATCAGGTTAGATGGGGAGCGTCAGTGCACAGCCATTTTCAGATCTCTCCAGAGATGTACAATCGGATTCAAGTCTGGGCTCTGGCTGGGCCACTCAAGGACATTCACAGAGTTGTCCTGAAGCCACTTGTTTGATAACTTGGCTGTGTGCTTAGGGTCGTTGTCCTGCTGAAAGATGAACCGCCGCCCCAGTCTGAGGTCAAGAGCGCTCTGGAGCAGGTTTTCATCCAGGATGTCTCTGTACATTGCTGCATTCATCTTTCCCTCAATCCTGACTAGTCTCCCAGTTCCTGCCGCTGAAAAACATCCCCACAGCATGATGCTGCCACCACCATGCTTCACTGTAGGGATGGTATTGGCCAGGTGATGAGCGGTGCCTGGTTTCCTCCTAACATGACGCCTGACATTCATGCCAAAGAGTTCAATCTTTGTCTCATCAGACCAGAGAATTTTGTTTCTCATGGTCTGAGAGTCCTTCAGGTGCCTTTTGGCAAACTCCAGGTGGGCTGCCATGTGCCTTTTACTAAGGAGTGGCTTCCGTCTGGCCACTCTACCATACAGGCCTGATTGGTGGATTGCTGCAGAGATGGTTGTCCTTCTGGAAGGTTCTCCTCTCTCCACAGAGGAATGCTGGAGCTCTGACAGAGTGACCATTGGGTTCTTGGTCACCTCTCTGACTAAGGCCCTTCTCCCCCGATTGCTCAGTTTAGATGGGCGGCCAGCTCTAGGAAGAGTCCTGGTGGTTCCAAACTTCTTCCATTTACAGATGATGGAGGCCACTGTGCTCATTGGGAACTTCAAAGCAGCAGAAATGTTTCTGTACCCTTCCCCAGATTTGTGCCTCGAGACAATCCTGTCTCGGAGGTCTACAGACAATTCCTTTGACTTCATGCTTGGTTTGTGCTCCGACATGCACTGTCAACTGTGGGACCTTATATAGACAGGTGTGTGCCTTTCCAAATCATGTCCAATCAACTGAATTTACCACAGGTGGACTCCAATTAAGCTATAGAAACATCTCAAGGTTGATCAGTGGAAACAGGATGCACCTGAGCTCAATTTTGAGCTTCATGGCAAAGGCTGTGAATACTTATGTACATGTTATTTTCTTCGTTTCATGTTTTCATTATGGGGTGTTGTGTGTAGAATTTTGAGGGAAAAAATGAATTTATTCCATTTTGGAATATGGCTGTGACATAAAAAAATGTGGGAAAAGTGAAGCGCTGTGAATACTTTCCGGATGCATTGTTTATCATTAATTACGGATGAGCTTATAACCTGAGTTCAATAAAATAATGTGTATGCCCATATGTAACGTAACCTGAATTAAATACAAAAAATGTGTATGCTTAAAAGGAAAGTACAGACTAACTATGTTTTGCATAGTTCATCTTTTATGATTCGTCTTTGCTAAAGAGCAGTTTGCGGGGCGGGGGCGTCTTGCTTTATACGCTGTCTTTGCCAAAATAGTTTGCGGGTCAGGGCGTCCTGAACTTTGTAGACTGTCAAGGACAGTTGGCAGAGCAAGATGTCTGGTAGGCCTGTACACTGTGATAAGAACATTTATTATTTATTTTTAAGAGGTAATATGGGTGATTGCCACAATGATGTCGGCACCCAAGAGTACAAAATCATTGTAGGACAGCCAAGTCAGCTGATGTTTTTTGGAATGTTTTAGGAGGAGTCAAGATAAGAACAGTGCATATAATGGGTGTTGTTACGACCCAGGTTCGCAATCCGCTCTGGGTTTTTCTCTCTGCTCGTGTGCTCTGATTGCAGGAACGGAAAGGTGGGCGGAGCTAAGGAGAACTGAGCCAGTGCTGATTGTTGGATTTGACGCACCTGGAAGCTGGGGGTTTAAAAGCACAGCTTCACCATTCTGGAGGGAGCTCACGTTAGCTCATGGCTGCACGGCGAATGCGCCTTCCTCTCTCTTGCCATTGTGTTTTGTATTTGGTTGTTGGCTTGGACACTTGTTAAGTAGGCCTGTATTTGGTTGTTGGCTTTTACACTTGTTAAAAAGGCCTGTATTTGGTTGTGGGCTTTGACACTTGTTTAAAAGGCTTGCATAAGTCTTCAATAAAAGAAGGTAATTAATAAATATTTGTAATTCCTTCACCTCGTTGTTGGTGTCCATTTTATGTTACAGCCAAATCGAGCCTCAGTAACAGGTAACAGCCGTAACAGTGTAAAAATGACATTTGAGTTTCAATTCTGCAGAATTGATCTGGCTTTGTGCACTTGCGCTAATAAAGTCTGATTTTCCTGAAGAGCTTGCTGCCGTGGTGTCTTTTCCCTCGTGAAGTTGTTTTTCGACAAATTAGAGATTGGACTTAGAATTCTGTTGTTTCCTAGACACAACATTTTGGGGGCTCGATACGAAAGAGGGATTGCTGAAGCTCCCGGTGACTGGAGAGGGTGCTCGCCCCTTAAAAGCTGCAGCTTATCAAAAGATGAAAGTATTTAACTACTCGTGTTTCAGATTGGGGCGCTGTCCCCTCTGACCTCCTCTCCCTGACGCCGGAGGCGACATCCTCTCGTATAACTAACCCGGCAACTAACACTGCAAATTGAGGGGAAGAAAGCGGCAAGCTCTCCAGAAAACGTGCACAGCGAACCGTGAGTGAATTGAGTGTGGTGTGACGTCATAACTTGTGTTGAAAAAGTGTTGTTAAAGCAGAACTAATATTTAAAAAGTAAGTCTGAAGGTATATTGCTACTGTTGACTGACGGTATATTGTTGCTGCTGATGCTTTCAGTTGTTGATGTACAGAGGTGCCAGAGACTTGGAAGGAGAGAAACCGAAGAAGGGCCACCTGCAGGAGCTCTGGTAGAAGCGTGTTGGGTAAAACACGATACTCTAAGGTGTGAATTAAGAGAAAAAATTGTTGGTAAGAAAAATACTGTTAACACTGTGCTGATGCTTAGATGCTTGCTCTTGCAGATATAACGTTGTATTGAGGCAACGGAGGTAAAAATCGTAAAAATCATTATTTATGTATGTGTACAACTATAAAAGAGAAGGGTGAAAAACAACAAACTGAATTAAATGAAGAAACGCAAAGGGTGAATAAAGTATTAACGGGAGAAAATATAGAATAATAGGAAAAATAAAGGTTAAATATATAATACTATAGATAATAAAAAAATAAAAAAATAAATATATTAAGGGGAGAATAAAATAATGGTAGTAGAACGAATATGCGGGAGTAGAACGAGGGAGAGGAAGAACGGGTTGAAATAAGCAGGTGTGTAGAACATGAGGGAGAGGAAGAACGGATTGAAATAAGCAGGTGTGTAGAACATGAGGGAGAGGAAGAACGGGTTGAAATAAGCAGGTGTGTAGAACATGAGGGAGAGGAAGAACGGGTTGAAATAAGCAGGTGTGTAGAACATGAGGGAGAGGAAGAACGGGTTGAAGTAAGCAGGTGTGTAGAACATGAGGGAGAGGAAGAACGGGTTGAAATAAGCAGGTGTGTAGAACATGAGGGAGAGGAAGAACGGGTTGAAATAAGCAGGTGTGTAGAACATGAGGGAGAGGAAGAACGGGTTGAAATAAGCAGGTGTGTAGAACATGAGGGAGAGGAAGAACGGGTTGAAATAAGCAGGTGTGTAGAACATGAGGGAGAGGAAGAACGGGTTGAAATAAGCAGGTGTGTAGAACATGAGGGAGAGGAAGAACGGGTTGAAATAAGCAGGTGTGTAGAACATGAGGGAGAGGAAGAATGGGTTGAAATAAGCAGGTGTGTAGAACATGAGGGAGAGGAAGAACGGGTTGAAATAAGCAGGTGTGTAGAACATGAGGGAGAGGAAGAACGGGTTGAAATAAGCGGGTGTGTAGAACATGTGAACAATATGATAAATACCATAGTAGGTTAGTAAAAAAGGTGAATGAAATAAAGGATGCTGAGAAAAAAAGACCATTGACAATGCGCCAATGGCTTGAACAGGTGGGGTCAAACAGGAGGTATGTCCACCCTGGTCCACCCAGGACATGCAAGATGTAATAACAAATCTCCCTGAATTGCAGAACGGAGCGAGCCACTGGATCAGGGTGCTGGGGGAGGAGATGACAGGCTGGATCTTGGCTGTGGGAGACCTGAAGGCTCTCCTGGGAAAGTTTGTCGGGATGGAAACAATGCTGGACATATTCGAGCAGGCTGGCTTTGTCAGAGCCCAGAGGCAAACTCCAGCAGTGGACGGTGGGCCATTTGATAATATGCGTGGGGCCATTTGGACTGCTCTGCGAGCCCTGTATCCCGCACGGCCAGAGCGCCGTTAAAAAGTGATGATCCACCGGCAACATACATCCACACGCAGTTGCGCAGGTGGAGGCTGATAACCGAAAGGGACGTACAGACAGATCCCATAATGACTACCCTCTTCCATAAAGCCATACGGGAGGGGATGTCACTAGGTGGTGGGACTGAACACCATGGCACACAGAGAGTTTGTGGAAAACTTTCTACGCTGTAGAAAGGCAACGAAAAGAGGAAAAAAAAGCTGGAAGATCAAGCAAAAGACATTCAAAGAAAACTACTGCAGTTGCAGCTGGAGGAGCTGAAAGTGAGTAGCGCCTCTTACCCTGAGCAACTCCAGAAAAGAACAGAGTCCAGCCCCTCTCCAGGAGTTTGGTTCTGGAACCAGTGCTGTGCGTGGAGGTGAGCCCAACTATATCTCGTTGGTACCGCTCCACCTCACGCACTAGCTCCGGTTCCTTCCCCACCAGAGAGGTTACGTTCCACGTCCCCAGAACCAGTCTGCGACGCCGAGGATCAGCACGCCCGGATCCCTGCCTTTGCCTACTGCCCGTTGGGCAAAGCACCTGACTCCGATGCTGACCCCTGCAGGTGGTGAGCCCACAGGGCAGCGAACCCACGTGACCAATTCGGGCTGTGCCCGGCCGGGCCCCATGGGATAAGGCCCGGCCACCAGACGCTCGCTGACGAGCTCCCCTCCCGGGTCTGGCTCCAGAAGGGGCCCCGGTTTCCCTTTTCCGGGCGAGGTAACTGGGTTATTGTGTGGCTATATCATGGAGTCTTTGAATCGTCTCCCCCAGGACCAATTTGCCTTGGGAGGCCATACTGGGGGCTAACGCTAGTGCCCCCGACAACATAGCTCCCAGGATCACCGGGACACACAAACCCCTCCACCACATTAAGGTGGCGATTCCTTGGAGAGCTGAAAGCTAAAAAAATATTTTAAAAAAGGTGAAAGAAACAAAAGAGCAGGATAAAGAAAGGCGAAAAAGGTGGCTTCTGTGAAAACACAGAATATGGACAATGGACAGTGCTTTGAAGCACCCCCCCATGCCCGAAACATGGAGCAGCCCGATGGTGCCCCAGCCGACAGTGGTCTACAACTTCTCCGGCATCCCTCACCCAGGGGCCATGCAAGGTAATATACAAGGGGGGGGACCACAAATGGGTGGGAACCAAATGAAGCGAGGGCCAGGGAATGGTGGTCAAAAGAATCAGTGGAAAGGGCAGCAGAATCAGCACAATTTTGATGATGCTTGTAGTGGTAGTATATATAATAGCTGGCGTTTATCTGATTATAATTGGAGTAGATAATCAAAGTAAAAATAAAAGTAAACTTGGTGAACATAGAAAGAGTCCCTCTGAAGTAACACATAGAGCCAAGCGAGGGGTGAAGGTTAAAATAGCCAACACCCCATTGTGGGTACGAATGCAGTCAAATAGATGGTGGGAATGGGCTAACTACACTGCGAGAGCATACCCCTGAACCTTGCATGGTCTGTGCAGAGGCAGAGCCAGTACTAACTCTAAGCCCTCTACTTTTTATTACTTTTTTAAAATAACTTTTCACAGTTAGCACAAGAGCACTGTATGTGAGCCAAACAGAATTCTTTTTTCAAAATAGTGCATTCATTGTAATGGCACTAGTTGTTAATGTTGTTTCGATCATTGTTCTATAATTGACACTAAAATTCTAGGTGCTGGTGGTTTTCCCTTGAGACATGTTCGAAGTGGTTCGGTAGTTTTGATCCATTTTGTGAATGAAAATGATTTGTGAATGAAATGAACTGACAAGCTGCATGTTGGTGCAGAGTTATATGAAGTTTTGAAAATGTGCATTTTTAGCAATTGTAAAAAACTAATCATAGCAACAAAATTATAGGTACAAAGTGGGGAAAAATCCTGAACTGTACTGAAAGACACTCCTCCACCAGGACAGCCTCCCCCCACCTCTAAGACGAGAAACAAGGCCACCTCTCTGAAGGAGTACTTGTCGTCTGCCATTCCATTGATCATCTCCTCTTCCTCCTCCTCTCACTGCTTGATCTCTATTCTAACATGGATCATCTATCTGCTCCATGTTGTCACTATGTTGTTGCCAGTGGATACACATCCTTACCCCTGCACTTAGCACTATGTAAAATCAATCAATCAATTGAAAGCCCCTGTGACAATGGATGGTGATGAAATCTTACATTCAATGATAATGTGGGAAAATTGATCCTGTTCCAAAGTAATTGGTGTCAATTGATTTATTTATCCTAAAACATTCATGATCTAAACTGGGACCCGCAAGGTCGGCGGTTCGATTCCCGGTGTAGTCACAATAAGATCTGCACAGGCCCCTTAACCCTACACTTCTCCAGGGGGATTTTCTCCTGCTTAGTCTAATCAACGGTACATTGCTCTGTGGATCACTCCGTCCTCCTGTCCGCCCTGTCAGCAACGGGCATCTGTGGCACAGCCCTGGACTGGATTGAGTCCTACCTCTCTGACGGACCTTCCAGGTTCCCTGGGCTGGTACGGTATCGACACCTCGACCCCTTGCCACAGGAGTTCCCCAGGGCTCAGTCCTAGGCCCGCTTCCTTTTCCTCTTTACACTCGTTTCCTTGGCCCTGTGATCACTGCACATGGGCTATCCTACCACTGCTATGCGGACGATACCCAACTCTCCATCTCGTTCCCACCATCTGATACACAGGTTTCAGCCTGTATCTCTGCTTGCCTGAGTGACATCCAGAGCTGGATGGACAACCACCATCTAAAGCTCAACCCAGGTAAGACTGAAATGATATTCATCCCTGCTAATACCTCTCCCCATCTGGATCTCTCCATTTCCCTCGGGGATACCACACTCACGCTATCACCCAGTGCAAGGAACCTCGGCGTGGTGATGGACAGCAGACTGTCCCTCTCCAAGAACATTGCGGCAGTGACCCGTCATGCAGGTACTTCCTATACAACATACGGAGAATCCGCCCCTTTCTCACCCCCTACTCGACCCAGCTCCTGGTCCATGCGATGGTTCTTTCCCGCCTGGACTACTGCAATTCCCTCTTGGCTGGCCTCCCAGCGTCCGCCATCAGACCCCTCCAACTTATCCAGAATGCAGCAGCTCGTCTGGTCTTCAATCTTCCCAAATACTCACACATCACCCCCCTGCTTACTTCCCTCCACTGGCTGCCTGTCATGGCTCGCATCAAATTCAAAACATTGGTGCTAGCCTTCCAAGCAGTTAAGGGGTCTTCCCCAGCTTACCTCCAAAAAATCATCAGACCCTACACCCCTGCCAGACCTCTTTGTTCAGCCTCTACAGGCCGCTTGGCACCTCCCCCTCTCCGAACCTCCACCTCACGCTCATGACTACTGTCTGTTCTGGCTCCACGGTGGTGGAATGAACTCCTCGTTGAGGTCAGAACTGTAGAATCTCTCCCCACCTTCAAGTGCAAACTGAAGACACACCTCTTCAAGCAGCACCTCTCCCTGTCCCTCCCTACCTCCCTGTGAACCTTAATTGTTGTCTTTCTGTGATTTACTATGTGTATCATTATTTTTAGTTGGCTAGGTAAGCAGTGTTTGGATAGTTAAGTTTGGTCACTTTTGCTTTTTGTTTGTTTGTTTGTTTGTTTGTTTAAAAAAAATTCTAATAGGCCCTGGTCCTTATCTTTGTTGTACAGGTAGCAGTTAAAAATTGTACTTCCCTCTCAGGTCTTTCAGCGCACTTATCCCTGGTTATGGGTATGCACTTTGTCGTACGTCGCTCTGGATAAGAGCGTCTGCCAAATGCCAGTAATGTAACTTATCATTTTGTGTAGTTGGATACATTGGTAGTAATTGCATTGAAATGGATGTCCAGACAGTGTTTTCAAACGCAAAGTATGTATTTCATTTTGAAATGCTAATACTTTGAATGTTAAGACTTGTTATTGTGAACAAGCTATTTGGTTTGTGTCTACAGTTTTGAAAAGGACCTCAAGCTTCTGAAATTAGTGTCCAAGTGATTGTAAAAAACTGTAAGCTCCTTCGGATTGGACTTTTCTGGAATCAGCTACAGTGGTGTGAAAAAGTGTTTGCCCCCATCCTGATTTCTTATTTTTTTGCACGTTTGTCACACTTAAATGTTTCAGATCAAACAAATTAAAATATTAGTCAAAGACAACACAAGTAAACACAAAATGCAGTTTTTAAATGAAGGTTTTTATTATTAAGGGTGAAGAAAAATCCAAACCTACATGGCCCTGTGTGAAAAAGTGATTGCCCCCTAAACCTAATAACTGGTTGGGCCACCCTTAACAGCAACAACTGCAATCAAGCGTTTGCGATAACTTGCAATGAGTCTCTTACAGCGCTGTGGAGGAATTTTGGCCCACTCATCTTTGCAGAATTGTTGTAATTCAGCCACATTGGAGGGTTTTTGAGCATGAACCGCCTTTTTAAGGTCATGCCACAGCATCTCAATAGGATTCAGGTCAGGACTTTGACTAGCCCACTCCAAAGTCTTCATTTTGTTTTTCTTCAGCCATTCAGAGGTGGACTTGCTGGTGTGTTTTGGATCATTGTCCTGCTGCAGAACCCAAGTTCGTTTCAGCTTGAGGTCACAAACAGATGGCCGGACATTCTCCTTCAGGATTTTTTGGTAGACAGCAGAATTCATGGTTCCATTTATTTTCCACAGCAAGTCTTCCAGGTCCTGAAGCAGCAAAACAGCCCCAGACCATCACACTACCACCACCATATTTTACTGTTGGTATGATGTTCTTTTTCTGAAATGCGGTGTTACTTTTACGCCAGATGTAATGGGACACACACCTTCCAAAAAGTTCAACTTTTGTCTCGTCAGACCACAGAGTATTTTCCCAAAAGTCTAGGGGAACATCAAGATGTTTTCTGGCAAAATTGAGACGAGCCTTAATGTTCTTTTTGCTCAGCAGTGGTTTTCATCTTGGAACTCTGCCATGCAGGCCGTTTTTGCCCAGTCTCTTTCTTATGGTGGAGTCATGAACACTGACCTTAACTGAGGCAAGTGAGGCCTGCAGTTCTTTGGATGTTGTTGTGGGGTCTTTTGTGACCTCGTCGCTGCACTCTTGGGGTAATTTTGGTCTGCCGGCCACTCCTGGGAAGGTTCTGCACTGTTCCATGTTTTCGCCATTTGTGGATAATGGCTCTCACTGTGGTTCGCTGGAGTCCCAAAGCTTTAGAAATGGCTTTATAACCTTTTCCAGACTGATAGATCGCAATTACTTTCTTTCTCATTTGTTCCTGAATTTCTTTAGATCTCGGCATGATGTCTAGCTTTTGAGTCATTTGGTCTACTTCACTTTGTCAGGCAGGTCCTATTTAAGTGATTTCTTGATTGAGAACAGGTGTGGCAGTAATCAGGCCTGGGTGTGGCTAGAGAAATTGAACTCAGGTTTGATAAACCACAGTTAAGTTATGTTTTAACAGGGGGGGGCAATCACTTTTTCACAAAGGGCCATGTAGGTTTGGATTTTTTTTCTCCCTTAATAATAAAAACCTTCATTTAAAAACTGCATTTTGTGTTTACTCGTGTTGTCTTTGACTAATATTTAAATTTGTTTGATGATCTGAAACAAAAAATAAGAAATCAGGAAGGGGGCAAACACTTTTTCACACCACTGTATATTTAAAACTTCCACAATGTAGACACATAATATTCAGGGAGGGTGACATTTTGCACTGACAGTTTAATAAGATTCTCATGGGTGCAAACTCGGGATTCTTCTGCTATAACAACCTGGGCAATTATAGTGGTCAGAAAATGTCAGGTATTGTGTACAGATCATTAGAGCGGTATGCAAAAGTTTGGGCTCTACTCACCTGTATATACGCTTACTGAACTGGTCTTGCTACAGCTGCCATTTGGAAGAACTGCAGTGATGTTGAAAATATATTCCACCCCAGGTCTCAGATCAGAAAGCACAGCTGTGGTGGTGTTGGGGGCACATTTCTGTAATCTGGGCTCTTCTCCCTCACAGCTGGACTTGATGTGGATCTCATAAGCAACTCCCTCCATGCTGACCGGTCGTTCCCAGCACAGGGTCACTGAGCTGCTCTTCACAGTGGGTTCCACCCTCCCAGGGGCACAGGGCTCTATTGGAGAGAACACAGACGGAGGTTTCAATCTGAGCCGTCATTTCTCTTAGTCTGCAAACATTCTGATTCCAGTATTTTGTTTTTTATGCTCATTGTATATTCAGTCTAATTCGAGTCGAAATATAGCCTGTAAGTATGGGTGCCGGTTTGTGTGTGTGTGTTTGTCTTTCTCGTCCTCTCTCCCACTTTCTCTCCCTCTGTCAAAAATACAGGCCCTTGGTCTTTGACCGACTTTCATCCCAGGCTTGGGGAGGAGATATGGCTCATCTTATAGCTAGAGTGTCTGAGAAGTCAGGCTCTGGCAGGCCAGATAATGGTTTCTGATTCATTATGTTTCTGTGATAATGACGGCTAGGGGTCACTGTGTGCTCAGCCAGTATGCATCCTATATGATAAGCCATAACCAATCATTTACCCTGATATATTTTGCTACTATGCTTACGTATTAGCCACGCACCAATCACAGGTAGAATTAAGTTTGTATTATTAAAACACCATTTAGATTAAAAATGGCAGAGACTGCCTCCATCTCTTCAGTTCATGCTTGTTCACCTTGTGTGTGTAGGTACTGGACTCTTTCTGCAGAAAAATAAACCCTCTTCCTTCTTGAATATACCTGGTTGTGCTTGGTCATTATACATAAAGAGATCATTTCCTTTGTTCAACAATTCCATTTTGCAAGAAAAAGGCCAGGATATGTATGCAATGTTTTATTCATTTACTTGTTAATATATAATAGGACAAAATCTAAAGACAACACTCGTTTTACAAGTCAGTATTTTATATCACATATTACTTACATATCACAATTACTCATGTGAGGGCCACAGGCCGATTGTTATTAAGCTCCTTCAGGTTGGACTTTTCTGGAATCAGCCATATTTCAAACTGCTTCCACAATGAGGACACATAATATTCATGGAGGGAGCGCTGACATTTTAATAAGTGGTAATAGACTAAGGAGTTCCTAAAAATATATACTCATTAAGATTCTCATTGGCGCAAAAAGCACTTCTGCTACAGCACTAGACCCTGACCCCCACCAGGTAGGTCATCAAAGAACTTGGGGTTCTTCTACTATAACAACCTGGGCAATTATAGTGGTCAGAAAATGTCAGGTATTGTGTACAGATCATTACAGCGGTATGCAAAAGTTTGGGCTCGACTCACCTGTATATACGCATACTGAGCTGGTCTTGCTGCAGCTGCCATTTGGAAGAACTGCAGTGATGTTGAAAATATATTCCACCCCAGGTCTCAGATCAGAAAGAACAGCTGTGGTGGTGTTGGGGGCACATTTCTGTAATCTGGGCTCTTCTCCCTCACAGCTGTACTTGATGTGGATCTCATAAGAAACTCCCTCCATGCTGACGGGTCGTTCCCAGCACAGGCTCACTGAGCTGCTCTTCACATCAGTGGCTTCCACCCTCCCAGGGGCACAGGGCTCTATTGGGGAGAACAGAGACGGAGGTTTCAATCTGAGCCGTCATTTCTCTTAGTCTGCAAACATTCTGATTCCAGTATTTTGTTTTTTATACTCATTGTATCATCAGACTAATTCAAACGTAAGTAAACACACTACATTCTCAAAGTTCTCACATCCATAAAGATTCCAGGCTTTCCAGGCCAGTAATTCAAGGCCCTCCCAATCTATCTCTCTTGCTCCATCTCCCAATGCCAAGAAGGAGTTGAAATATAGCCTGTAAGTATGGGTGCCGGTTTGTGTGTGTGTGTTTGTCTTTCTCGTCCTCTCTCCCTCTTTCTCTACCTCTGTCAAAAATACAGGCCCTTGGTCTTTGACCGACTTTCATCCCAGGCTTGAGGAGATACGGCTCATCTTATCACTAGAGTGTCTGAGAAGACACTTCATCTTGAATCCTGAAAAACATCAGGCTCTGGCAGGCCAAAAAATGGTTTCTGATTCATTACGTTTCTGTGATGTTGATGGCTAGGGGTCACTGTGTGCTCATCCAGTATGCATGCTATATGATAAGCCATAACTAATCATTTACCCTGACATATTTTGCTTCTCTGCTTACGTAATAGCCACGCACCAATCACAGGTAGAATTAAGTTTGTATTATTAAAACACCATTTAGATTAAAAATGGCAGAGACTGCTTCCATCTCTTCAGTTCATGCTTGTCCACCTTGTTTGTGTAGCTACTGGACTCTTTCTGCAGAAAAATAAACCCTCTTCCTTCTTGTATATAACTGGCTGTGGCTGGTCATTATACATAAAAAGATCATTTCCTCTGTTCAACAATTCCATTTTGCAAGAGAAAGGCCAGGATATGTATGCAATGTTTTATTCATTTACTTGTAAATATATAATAGGACAAAATCTAAAGACAACACTCGCTTTACAAGTCAGTATTTTATATCACATATTACTTACAGATCACAATTACTAATGTGAGGGCCACAGGCTCATGGTTATTAAGCTCCTTCAGGTTGGACTTTTCTGGAATCAGCCATATTTCAAACTGCTTCCACAATGAGGACACATAATATTCATGGAGGGAGCGCTGACATTTTAAGAAGTGGTAATAGACTAAGGAGTTCCTAAAAATATATACTCATTAAGATTCTCATTGGCGCAAAAAGCACTGCTGCTACAGCACTAGACCCTGACCCCCACCAGGTAGGTCATCAAAGAACTCGGGGTTCTTCTACTATAACAACCTGGGCAATTATAGTGGTCAGAAAATGTCAGGTATTGTGTACAGATCATTAGAGAGGTATGCAAAAGTTTGGGCTCGACTCACCTGTATATACGCATACTGAGCTGGTCTTGCTGCAGCTGCCATTTGGAAGAACTGCAGTGATGTTGAAAATATATTCCACCCCAGGTCTCAGATCAGAAAGGACAGCTGTGGTGGTGTTGGGGGCACATTTCTGTAATCTGGGCTCTTCTCCCTCACAGCTGTACTTGATGTGGATCTCATAAGAAACTCCCTCCATGCTGACGGGTCGTTCCCAGCACAGGCTCACTGAGCTGCTCTTCACATCAGTGGCTTCCACCCTCCCAGGGGCACAGGGCTCTATCGGAGAGAACAGAGACGGAGGTTTCAATCTGAGCCGTCATTTCTCTTAGTCTGCAAACATTCTGATTCCAGTATTTTGTTTTTTATACTCATTGTATCATCAGACTAATTCAAACGTAAGTAAACACACTACATTCTCAAAGTTCTCACATCCATAAAGATTCCAGGCTTTCCAGGCCAGTAATTCAAGGCCCTCCCAATCTATCTCTCTTGCTCCATCTCCCAATGCCAAGAAGGAGTTGAAATATAGCCTGTAAGTATGGGTGCCGGTTTGTGTGTGTGTGTTTGTCTTTCTCGTCCTCTCTCCCGCTTTCTCTACCTCTGTCAAAAATACAGGCCCTTGGTCTTTGACCGACTTTCATCCCAGGCTTGAGGAGATACGGCTCATCTTATCACTAGAGTGTCTGAGAAGACACTTCATCTTGAATCCTGAAAAACATCAGGCTCTGGCAGGCCAAAAAATGGTTTCTGATTCATTACGTTTCTGTGATGTTGATGGCTAGGGGTCACTGTGTGCTCATCCAGTATGCATGCTATATGATAAGCCATAACTAATCATTTACCCTGACATATTTTGCTTCTCTGCTTACGTAATAGCCACGCACCAATCACAGGTAGAATTAAGTTTGTATTATTAAAACACCATTTAGATTAAAAATGGCAGAGACTGCTTCCATCTCTTCACTTCATGCTTGTCCACCTTGTTTGTGTAGGTACTGGACTCTTTCTGCAGAAAAATAAACCCTCTTCCTTCTTGTATATAACTGGCTGTGGCTGGTCATTATACATAAAAAGATAATTTCCTCTGTTCAACAATTCCATTTTGCAAGAGAAAGGCCAGGATATGTATGCAATGTTTTATTCATTTACTTGTAAATATATAATAGGACAAAATCTAAAGACAACACTCGCTTTACAAGTCAGTATTTTATATCACATATTACTTACAGATCACAATTACTAATGTGAGGGCCACAGGCTCATGGTTATTAAGCTCCTTCAGGTTGGACTTTTCTGGAATCAGCCATATTTCAAACTGCTTCCACAATGAGGACACATAAAATTCATGGAGGGAGCGCTGACATTTTAATGAGTGGTAACAGACTAAGGGGTCCCTGAAAATATATTCTCATTAAGATTCTCATCGGCACAAAAAGCACTGCTGCTATAGCACTAGACCCTCACCCCCACCAGGTAGGTCATCAGAGAACTCGGGGTTCTTCTACTATAACAACCTGGGCAATTATAGTGGTCAGAAAATGTCAGGTATTGTGTACAGATCATTACAGCGGTATGCAAAAGTCTGGGTTCAACTCACCTGTATATACGCTTACTGAGCTGGTCTTGCTGCAGCTGCCATTTGGAAGGACTGCAGTGATGTTGAAAATATATTCCACCCCAGGTCTCAGATCAGAAAGGACAGCTGTGGTGGTGTTGGGGGCACATTTCTGTAATCTGGGCTCTTCTCCCTCACAGCTGTACTTGATGTGGATCTCATAAGAAACTCCCTCCATGCTGACTGGTCGTTCCCAGCACAGGCTCACCGAGCTGCTCTTCACATCAGTGGCTTCCACCCTCCCAGGGGCACAGGGCTCTATTGGAGAGAACAGAGACGGAGGTTTCAATCTGAGCCGTCATTTCTCTTAGTCTGCAAACATTCTGATTCCAGTATTTCGTTTTTTATACTCATTGTATCATCAGACTAATTCAAACTTAAGTAAACACACTACATTCTCAAAGTTCTCACATCCATAATGATTCCAGGCTTTCCAGGCCAGGAATTCAAGGCCCTCCCAATCTATCTCTCTTGCTCCATCTGTGAGGATGGGGTTGGGCGGAGAGCCAGTAGCGACTAAAGGGGAAACCCTTTTAAAGCGAGCACGCAAACGTGTTCGCCACCAGCACTCAATCTTAGGCGATAACCCCTACTCCCAGAACAGAGGGAGGAACAAAAACTAACCCGAAGGCGAATTAGAAGGATAACAGAAATTAAGCCAAAAGCGGCTGGGAAAATAAAACAACCCTCCAAAACAGGGCGAAACTCAAAACCCAAAATGTGCTTGACACACAGCACTGACGGTATCAGACCGGGACCGCCGAAAAGAAAATACAACCTAGCGTAAAAAACTAGGCACGAGAAAATAAAACCCTTGAGGCGCAGCTCGGGAAGAAAACACAAACCAAAAAGACATACCAGGGGACAACGTCCCCCAACCACTGACTCACACGAGTCAAAAGAAAGAAAAACCAAAACCAAAAACCTTAGAGGAAGGCGCCAGCGAACACGGGGGATGAATAGGATGGAGATGGGTATTGAGTAGTAAATCCGTTGCGTGTTGGATGTTCGTAAACGGCTTCGGTTCGCGGCTTCTCTCTGTTGGAATGCTTATATTATTAAATACTTAGCCACCAAAAAGTTAACAGCCAAGTGGTGTAGGAGACTGTAATGCCTCCTAAAAAGGAACATCTATTCATGGAGCAAACTCTGAAAGAAATGAACGAACAACTGACAAAACTGACGCAGGAGGTGAGTGAAGTATCGGCTAAACAAACAGAGCTGGTGTCTCTCCTGACTGAAGTTGCGGAGCTTAAAAGAACGGTGAAGGAAAAAGAGGCGAAAATAACTGTTCTTGAAGAAAAAGTGGAAAAGCTACAGAAACTTGAACAAAGAGTCGAAGACCTAGAACTATTCACAAGAATAGAGGATGTGATCATAAGTGGATTGGAGGTTAAGCCGAGATCCTGGGCAGCAGCGGTTTCGAGGAAGCCGGGTGAGGAAAACCCCACTCTGGAGGAACAACAATCCATCGAAACGCAGGTAGAACATTTTTTGCATTCCAGGGAAATATTCTTCGATAAGCGAAACATCTCTGCCTGTCATATGCTACCACGAAGAGATCAGAAAGCAAAACCTGCAATCATAATGAGATTTGTAAACCGCAAACACAAAACAGACCTACTCCGGCAATGGAAAAAGCTTGTTGATACTCAGGTATTTATCAATGAACATCTCACACCGAAGAATGCAGAGTTAGCCAGAGAGGCACGACAGCTGAGGAAGAAGAATAAAATAAAGTCAACATGGACCAGGGACTGTAAAGTGCTAATACGGTTGAACGGGTCCACACCCGCTGACGAGAAGGTGAGGATGGTAAGAGAGATGGCCGACCTGGACGAATATAAATGATGAAAGTCACTCTTTTTCCCAGCATGTCTGGGGCTCACTGGCAGTCGAAAATGATAAGAATTGCCTTGTTTTGCCTAATCTATCCCTGTTTATTTTTTACACATATTTTGGATGAACTCTTTAGTGGAAGTCACTCAGAGAGGCCCTCTGGACAGGGTGGTAGGCCTCGGCCTAGGCTATATCTCAGGCAGCCTTCTGGATCATCATCTATCCGACTCCAACCTGGGTCTGGCTCTAAAACGCCCAAGATTTGGTATCTGATTTTTTGGCAATTACTTTGCTTTATTTTTTGCTGCTTGCGATGTTATTTTTCCTATTCATTCAGACCTGTCTTTTGCCAAGAAACTGTTGCATGGGGAACACCCGCTCTGTCTTTACTCTTTAATAGGCTCAAAGCTGGTAACCTTTTTGCTTGCTGGGTAGTAGGCCTAAGCGTGACATTATTTTTTGATGGGTTGCTAGGATTCTGGACTCTTTTTTTGACTGTCTCTCTTCTCTATTTTTGGCTGATCTTTTGGTTCCTGGTGTGCACGTTGCAAGGAATGTTTTGGTGTGCATGCGTGAATGAGTGTGAACCTGTGATTATGAGTGTGAAGTATGAATGGATTTGGTGCTTGATCGGAAGCGTGATATTACTGCAAATCTACTATGGCTTCTGTTGATATAACCAATACAGGGACGACTGTCCCCCCCATGGACTCTCTAGTCTTCAACCCATTTGAGCGAAACATGGACAATGATGGTATTTATGATTTTCATTTTAATCCAGACATCAATCAAATTGACCTACATTCTTTAAAACTGTCTTGTGAGTACTATTCTGAAACTCAAATGAATAATTTGACTCACACTCTCATGGATGCTAACCCAGATCTAAATGCTTTTTCCACCTTCCAGTTGAATATTAGGAGTCTCCCTAAAAACTATGATACATTAAAAACCTATCTGTCTACTTTATCACATTCTTTCTCAGTTATGGCCTTCTCGGAAACATGGTTAACAGATGATAATTACAGCCTATACCCCTTCTCTCAATTTAATGCAGTTCATTCCTGTAGAAATGTCAAAAAAGGAGGAGGAGTCTCACTTTATATATCTAAGATGTACAACTTTATTCCCAGAAAAGAACTTAGTGTTGACCTTGATACTACTACTGTGGAATCAATATTCGTGGAAATACCATCATGTCAGAAACTTCTTGGAAAGAGCATTTTGATCGGTTCCATATATCGACCACCTGATTCGGATATAAATACTTTTATTGATGCACTTCATTCCACACTTGATAGAATCAACAATGAATCCAAACTATGTATTCTACTTGGTGACTTCAATATCAACTTGCTTAAAGGTGATCTCACAACTACAACTGACTTCCTAAATGTATTCTATTCTTATAATTTTTTTCCTTCAATTACTAAACCTTCCCGCATCACAAACTCATCAGCTACACTTATTGACCATATTTTCCTTAATTCAATGGATTTTGAGATCACTTCAGGCCTCTTGATATGCGATGTCTCTGATCATCTCCCTGTATTAGGCGATAACCCCTACTCCCAGAACAGAGGGAGGAACAAAAACTAACCCGAAGGCGAATTAGAAGGATAACAGAAATTAAGCCAAAAGCGGCTGGGAAAATAAAACAACCCTCCAAAACAGGGCGAAACTCAAAACCCAAAATGTGCTTGACACACAGCACTGACGGTATCAGACCGGGACCGCCGAAAAGAAAATACAACCTAGCGTAAAAAACTAGGCACGAGAAAATAAAACCCTTGAGGCGCAGCTCGGGAAGAAAACACAAACCAAAAAGACATACCAGGGGACAACGTCCCCCAACCACTGACTCACACGAGTCAAAAGAAAGAAAAACCAAAACCAAAAACCTTAGAGGAAGGCGCCAGCGAACACGGGGGATGAATAGGATGGAGATGGGTATTGAGTAGTAAATCCGTTGCGTGTTGGATGTTCGTAAACGGCTTCGGTTCGCGGCTTCTCTCTGTTGGAATGCTTATATTATTAAATACTTAGCCACCAAAAAGTTAACAGCCAAGTGGTGTAGGAGACTGTAATGCCTCCTAAAAAGGAACATCTATTCATGGAGCAAACTCTGAAAGAAATGAACGAACAACTGACAAAACTGACGCAGGAGGTGAGTGAAGTATCGGCTAAACAAACAGAGCTGGTGTCTCTCCTGACTGAAGTTGCGGAGCTTAAAAGAACGGTGAAGGAAAAAGAGGCGAAAATAACTGTTCTTGAAGAAAAAGTGGAAAAGCTACAGAAACTTGAACAAAGAGTCGAAGACCTAGAACTATTCACAAGAATAGAGGATGTGATCATAAGTGGATTGGAGGTTAAGCCGAGATCCTGGGCAGCAGCGGTTTCGAGGAAGCCGGGTGAGGAAAACCCCACTCTGGAGGAACAACAATCCATCGAAACGCAGGTAGAACATTTTTTGCATTCCAGGGAAATATTCTTCGATAAGCGAAACATCTCTGCCTGTCATATGCTACCACGAAGAGATCAGAAAGCAAAACCTGCAATCATAATGAGATTTGTAAACCGCAAACACAAAACAGACCTACTCCGGCAATGGAAAAAGCTTGTTGATACTCAGGTATTTATCAATGAACATCTCACACCGAAGAATGCAGAGTTAGCCAGAGAGGCACGACAGCTGAGGAAGAAGAATAAAATAAAGTCAACATGGACCAGGGACTGTAAAGTGCTAATACGGTTGAACGGGTCCACACCCGCTGACGAGAAGGTGAGGATGGTAAGAGAGATGGCCGACCTGGACGAATATAAATGATGAAAGTCACTCTTTTTCCCAGCATGTCTGGGGCTCACTGGCAGTCGAAAATGATAAGAATTGCCTTGTTTTGCCTAATCTATCCCTGTTTATTTTTTACACATATTTTGGATGAACTCTTTAGTGGAAGTCACTCAGAGAGGCCCTCTGGACAGGGTGGTAGGCCTCGGCCTAGGCTATATCTCAGGCAGCCTTCTGGATCATCATCTATCCGACTCCAACCTGGGTCTGGCTCTAAAACGCCCAAGATTTGGTATCTGATTTTTTGGCAATTACTTTGCTTTATTTTTTGCTGCTTGCGATGTTATTTTTCCTATTCATTCAGACCTGTCTTTTGCCAAGAAACTGTTGCATGGGGAACACCCGCTCTGTCTTTACTCTTTAATAGGCTCAAAGCTGGTAACCTTTTTGCTTGCTGGGTAGTAGGCCTAAGCGTGACATTATTTTTTGATGGGTTGCTAGGATTCTGGACTCTTTTTTTGACTGTCTCTCTTCTCTATTTTTGGCTGATCTTTTGGTTCCTGGTGTGCACGTTGCAAGGAATGTTTTGGTGTGCATGCGTGAATGAGTGTGAACCTGTGATTATGAGTGTGAAGTATGAATGGATTTGGTGCTTGATCGGAAGCGTGATATTACTGCAAATCTACTATGGCTTCTGTTGATATAACCAATACAGGGACGACTGTCCCCCCCATGGACTCTCTAGTCTTCAACCCATTTGAGCGAAACATGGACAATGATGGTATTTATGATTTTCATTTTAATCCAGACATCAATCAAATTGACCTACATTCTTTAAAACTGTCTTGTGAGTACTATTCTGAAACTCAAATGAATAATTTGACTCACACTCTCATGGATGCTAACCCAGATCTAAATGCTTTTTCCACCTTCCAGTTGAATATTAGGAGTCTCCCTAAAAACTATGATACATTAAAAACCTATCTGTCTACTTTATCACATTCTTTCTCAGTTATGGCCTTCTCGGAAACATGGTTAACAGATGATAATTACAGCCTATACCCCTTCTCTCAATTTAATGCAGTTCATTCCTGTAGAAATGTCAAAAAAGGAGGAGGAGTCTCACTTTATATATCTAAGATGTACAACTTTATTCCCAGAAAAGAACTTAGTGTTGACCTTGATACTACTACTGTGGAATCAATATTCGTGGAAATACCATCATGTCAGAAACTTCTTGGAAAGAGCATTTTGATCGGTTCCATATATCGACCACCTGATTCGGATATAAATACTTTTATTGATGCACTTCATTCCACACTTGATAGAATCAACAATGAATCCAAACTATGTATTCTACTTGGTGACTTCAATATCAACTTGCTTAAAGGTGATCTCACAACTACAACTGACTTCCTAAATGTATTCTATTCTTATAATTTTTTTCCTTCAATTACTAAACCTTCCCGCATCACAAACTCATCAGCTACACTTATTGACCATATTTTCCTTAATTCAATGGATTTTGAGATCACTTCAGGCCTCTTGATATGCGATGTCTCTGATCATCTCCCTGTTTTTCAAATCATTCATCTTAATGAATCTTCCAGTGATAGTAGGCCTATGGCTCCTTTGAAAATACCAATTACATACCGTAAATTCTCGAGAAATAACTTTGACGCCTTCAAATCAGCCATTGGCTACACCTCATGGGATGAGGTTCTCATGATGCAAGATGTCAATAAAGCCTATGAATTATTTATTGAATTATTCAATTTGGCCCTTGATTCATCGTTTCCTTTGATTACGACAACAATCAGAAATAATAACTCTAAAGGAAAACCATGGATAACAGATGAATTAAAGAAGCTATCCCGTAAAAAAAATAACCTCTATAGGAAATCCATAATAACCCCTACCCCCATAAATATTGTAACATACAAGAAATGTAAAAACCGATTCACCACCCTAGTAAGAAAAACAAAGAAAAAATTCTATTCTGATAAATTCACATTAGCATCAAATGACATCAAGGCAACATGGAGCCTCATCAATCATCTTATGAAACGCAATAAAAAATCATCAGCTACTCCTATGGAAATGAATGATACTAAGGGATCTCTCTCCAACCCAATGGATATTGCTAATGGTTTTAATGATTTCTTTGTAAATGTTGGTCCTGAACTTGCCTCTAACTTTAAGAACTCTAATGTTGATCCTTGTGACTCGATCAGGGGTCAGTATTCTTCACTCCAAAATCTTGATCCTCCAACTCCACAGGAAGTCCGAGACATCATCATGTCTCTAAAGAACTCAGCTCATGGTCATGATGGAATCAAGAGTATCCTTATCAAGGAGACAATTGATCACATCATCACACCTCTTACTCATATTCTTTCTTTATCTCTTCTCTCTGGCACCATCCCCCACGATCTAAAAATCGCAAAAGTCATACCCATATTCAAATCAGGTGATTCTAAGGAATTTAGTAACTACCGTCCTATATCAATTCTTCCTTGTATCTCTAAAATCTTAGAAAAACTGATCTATTCTAGACTATCCAATCACCTTGCAGTAAATAATATATTATACAAACACCAATATGGATTTCGTAAAAAATACTCTACCGAGTATGCCATAATACAGCTCGTTAATTATATCTCATCA
This sequence comes from Conger conger, assembly GCF_963514075.1. Lineage (NCBI taxonomy): Eukaryota > Metazoa > Chordata > Actinopteri > Anguilliformes > Congridae > Conger > Conger conger. Next base: position 62,289,781 of record NC_083767.1, on the reverse strand, counting down.
GCTCTTGATAACAAAAAATTTGCCCTTGGTGTCTTCCTGGATCTAAGCAAAGCCTTTGACACGGTATGCCATGCTATACTGCTTGCCAAACTCAAAAGATATGGAGTGAAGGATACTGCCCTTAAACTGTTAACCAGTTACCTTGTCAATAGAGAGCAATATGTCCATCTAAATGGTGTTTCCTCAAAGAAATCTAAGATCGCATTTGGTGTCCCCCAGGGCTCAGTCCTGGGTCCTTTATTATTTTTAATCTATATAAACGATATGGCCATGTCATGTACAAATCTCCTTCCAGTTCTGTTTGCGGATGACACAAATCTCATAGCTTCCCACGATGATTTTCACTCCCTGATCAGAATTGTTAATAATGAACTATCTATTTTAGCGCAATGGTTCCAACGAAACAAACTAACCCTCAATGTGAAGAAGTGCAACTTCATGATCTTTTGTAACATAAACAAACACTACCCAAAAGAACTAGCCAAAATTCTCATAAATAATGCTGAAATCCATCTAGTCCAGCAAACTAAATTCTTAGGCATCATTATTGATAGTGATCTCAAGTGGTCTAATCACATTGACCTAGTCACCAAAAGATCTTCAAGGATGCTGGGCATATTGAGGAAAGTTTGTCCCTTAGTTCACTCTGCAGCTCATCTTACTCTGTATTATAGCTTCCTGTTCCCTTTCATCAATTACTGTAACATTATCTGGGCAGCGACCTATCCTACATATCTTAATAAACTACGTACAGTACAGAAGAAATACTTAAGGTTTATCTCCCACTCAAATAGATATGCACCATCCGCCCCCCTTTTTAAAAAATATAACATATTGCCGATTGAAAAAGTGAACACATACCAGATATGCATATTCATCCACAAATTCATGTATAGAAAACATGAACTTCCAGACACCCTTCAGAATCTATTTACTGCCACCTCCAATGTCCATTCACATCAAACGAGACACAGCAACAATAATCTACTCCTATCGCGCTCACAAACATCAAGACACCAGTATAATCTTTCCGTTAGAGGCCCAAAGCTGTGGAGTGAACTAAGCCCTCAACTGAGATCTATGTCCTCACATACTGTCTTTAAAAAACATTTGAAAAAATATCTAATGTCTACCTAATCTGCTACTAAATATTCATCTCACTTATTTGTTTCTCTTCTTCTTGTATCATCCCATGTTTAGTCATCATCCTATGTTGTCTTTTTTTTTCATATCATCCTATGTTCAATCATCATCCTATGTCTGTTTCTTCGTTTTCGTATCATCCTATATTCAATCATCATCCTATGTTGTCTGTTTTTTCTTTCTTATATCATTTTTTGTTTAATCATCATCCTATGTTGTCTGTTTCTTCTTTATTATTTCATTTTATGTTTAATCATCATTCTTTGTTGTCTGTTTCTTCTTCCTTATATCATCTTATGTTTAATCATCACTCTATGTTGTCGGTTTCTTCTTTCTTATATCATCTTAGTAAGTAGTAAGTGTTGGTTAGGTGTGGAGCTCTGTACAAGCCTGTTAGGGCTTCGCTCCCACCTTGCACAGATTTGTACTAAAATTTGTGCTAAACAAATAAACAAACAAACAAACAATACCAGCGAAACGCCTTCCTTACCTTTTTTAAGCTTTTCTTTTTTGTTAGCAACCACCAGCACAGTACCTGACTCCCAAAACTACTGATAGAGTCTACCTTGTGCTTACCGGCTTGGCGCAAGAGCAAACAGTTGACACACAAGCACTGAAGGAGAGTCAGTACTGAGCTTAAATATGCTTCCCGGGAGGTAATTCCCCTAACGCCAATGAGGAACAGGTGCGACCAATGATCCTCGGCCCGCTGCTGGTAACAGCGGGTATTACCTCCCACATGACAGGACCCCCCTGCTAAGGAGCTGCCCTCTGCCTGCGAAACTCCCGGATCAGATCAGGGTCCAGAACGTCCCTCGAGGGGACCCAAAAACGTTCCTCAGGACCAAACCCCTCCCAGTCAATGAGGTACTGTTTACCCCTGCCCACGCGACGTTCAGCCAGGATGCGGCGCACGGTGTAGACCGGACCCCCGTTAATTAGCCGTGGAGGTGGTGGCGGGACCTCCCCGGGCGGCAATACACTAGTTAACACTGGTTTAAGGCGGGATACGTGAAATGTGGGGTGTATCCTCATAGAACGGGGTAGTCGCAGGCGCACCATAACGGGATTGATTTTTTTTATTATTTTGAACGGCCCTACGAATCGTGGTGCGAGCTTACGCGACTCAACCCGCAAAGGGAGATCCCGCGCAGATAACCACACTCGTTGCCCCACCCTATAGCAGGGCGCCGACTGGCGATGCCTGTCGGCCCACCTTTTTTGGTTGGCAGCAGCCCTTACGAGGGCAGCCCGCACCTTGCTCCATGTAGTCTGGCACCGCCGCACAAAGGCCTCCGCAGAGGGCACTTCGCCCCCTCTCTCTAATTCCGGGAACAGTGGCGGGGGATACCCGGACTGCACCTCGAAAGGCGAGAGCCCTGTGGACGCATTCTGCAGTGAATTGTGGGCGTATTCTGCCCACGTGAGTTGACGACTCCACGAAGTGGGGTTGTCAACCGCCAGACACCGTAGCGTGTTCTCGAGGGTTTGATTGGTGCGTTCCGTCTGCCCGTTGGTCTCAGGGTGAAAACCAGAGGACAGGCTAGCCGAAGCACCCAGTAGAGAATAGAACGCCCGCCAGAACTGGGAGGTGAACTGGGGTCCACGATCTGATACTACGTCTTGAGGCAGCCCGTGCAACCGGAACACGTGGTCAACCACCAACCGTGCGGTTTCCACTGCCGATGGTAATTTGGGCAGTGCCACGAAGTGGGCCGCCTTGGAAAACCGATCCACCACCACTAAAATGACCGTGTTCCCCTCGGATGGTGGCAACCCCGTGATAAAGTCCAGCGCAATGTGACTCCAGGGGCGCCTTGGGACTGGTAGCGGACGTAGCCGCCCTGCTGGGGGACGGTGGGAGCTCTTACTGCGCGCAGAGACTGGACATGCGCCCACAAACTCGTGGACGTCCTTTTCCATCCCGGGCCACCAGAATCGTCGGGACAACAAATCTTTGGTGCGCCGAACCCCGGGATGCCCCGCCAGGCGTGAGGCATGCCCCCACTGTAGCACCTGGGACCGGACCCCAGCGGGCACAAAAAGGCAGTGCGGCGGACCCCCTCCAGGATCCGGGTCACGGCGTAATGCTCTCCGCACCGCTGACTCAATCTCCCAAATGATAGGCGCTACAATCCGAACCCCAGAGAGAACGGGTTCCGGATTGTGTTCCCGGTCCGTTTTGTCGCAAACCCGAGAGAGAGCGTCTGGCTTAATGTTTTCAGATCCTGGACGATACGTTACAGTAAATGAAAAACGTGCAAAAAATAGCGCCCAGCGCGCCTGACGTGAGTTGCGCGTTTTAGCAGTCTGGATGTATTCCAGGTTCTTATGATCTGTCCACACAGTGAACGGATGTTCCGCCCCCTCAAGCCAGTGCCGCCACTCTTCCAAGGCCAGTTTGACCGCAAGCAGTTCTCGATCCCCCACGTCATAGTTTCTCTCGGCCTGAGACAGTGACCGTGAGAAAAACGCGCAGGGATGCACCTTTTGATCTTGGGGAGACCGTTGCGAAAGAATAGCCCCCACCCCCAGCTCGGAGGCATCAACCTCCACAATAAACGGCAGGGACGGGTTAGGGGTTATCAAAATGGGTTCCGAACAGAACCTTTCTTTTAAACCCACGAATGCCGCCTCTGCCCGAGGTGTCCAAACAAAACGCGCCGGGGCACTCTTTCTAGTGAGTGCTGTGATGGGCGCGACTACCGTGCTAAAATTGCGGATAAACCGCCGATAAAAGTTGGCGAACCCTAGGAATCTCTGCACCTGTTTTACCGATTCCGGGGTTGGCCAATCCCTCACGGCAGCAATCTTTCTGGGGTCCATTTCGGTTTTGCCGGCGGAAACGATAAACCCGAGGAAAGACACTGAACTCGTGTGAAACACGCACTTCTCTGCCTTAACAAAAAGGCAAGCTTCTAATAAGCGTGTCAGTACTATTTTTACGTGCCGGATGTGCTCTGAGAGGGTGGCGGAGAAGATCAAAATATCGTCCAGGTAGACGAAAACGAACTTCTCCAGCATCTCTCGAAGCACATCATTGACGAACGCCTGGAACACCGCGGGGGCGTTGGTGAGGCCAAACGGCATTACCAGATATTCGTAATGACCAGAGTGTGTATTGAAGGCTGTTTTCCATTCGTCGCCTTCCCGTATGCGTACCAAATTGTACGCATTGCGGAGGTCTAATTTGGTGAATATTGATGCCGTTTGCAGGCGCTCAAATGCAGAGTTCATCAATGGAAGGGGGTACCTATTTTTTATGGTGATAGCATTCAAGCCTCTGTAATCGATACAGGGTCTTAGGCTCCCGTCCTTTTTATTAACAAAAAAGAACCCCGCCCCCGCCGGTGATGAGGACGGTCTGATGAACCCATTGGCTAGGGCGTCCCGAATATACTCTTTCATGGCCCTGCTCTCCGGCACCAACAATGAATAGAGTGCACCCCTGGGAGGGATTGTACCCGGATGCAACTCTATTGCACAGTCGTACGAGCGGTGTGGAGGTAACGTGGTCGCCTGTTGCTTGCTAAACGCCTCAGCCAATTCACGATACGCCCTCGGGACATTTGATGGCAGCGAGAACCCAATAGCCCCCATTATCCGGTTCTCACTCCCACTGATAGAGGTTTGCAATAGGCTCTCGGCGTCCCAGTCTGTGACGTCACTACCCTCTCCCTCGTCAATAGGGAGATTCCAGTCACAGACTGGGTCCCACTCCAGGCTCCCTTCCTGCTCCTCCTCCTCCGGTATCCTAACTCCAGGACTTAGGAACTCCATAGCCTCCTCCTCGTCCAATTCGGACCCTATGTCAGTATCAGTAGGAGGAGACGCGGAGGTATTCCCGCGATCTGAGTGGGCTGCGCATTGTGGACCCCACCGAGACACCGGGTGACTTCGGCTACCCCAGTTTATGTGAGGCTGGTGCTTGACTAGCCAGACATGCCCTAAAACTATCGGATATGCCGGGGACTCGACCAAATAAAAATATATGCACTTTGGGTTCCCTGCCTCATCCACATTAAGCGGACCGCGGCCTCTTTGCCCGTAACATTGTGATCGAATACCCGTGTCATGTCTTGCATGAGGGGCTGAGAGGCACTCATTAGGGGCGACTGTGCTCGGATCAGCGGTTCTGCCCAGGCCAGAGCGGTTCCGGTCAGTAATGACAGGATAAATGCTACCCGCGAATCCTCAGTCGAGAACCGGGAAGGCTGGGCTTTAAAAAAAATCAGGCACTGGGAGAGGAACCCTCTACACTTGCCCGCCTCTCCCCCATACCGCAGCGGCAGCTGTAACTTGGGCTCCCTGACCATAGGTGTGGTAAATGAGTAAGAGGGAACCGCAAGTTGGGGAGGCGTGGGTGGTGGGGGATTGTCTGGGGATGATGCTTGTACCTGAGCGGAGCGAAACTCGCTCGCTAGTTGCCGAAAACTGTCGGCGAGACCCAGCAGCACGTCCTGCTGACTGCCTAGCCTGGCTAGGATCTCGTCCTGGCGTTGGAACACTAGGGTCTGCTGCTCAGTGGTGGCAGCTTGCTGTGCCTGTAGCGCATGCAGCGCCTGTTCCTGCCTATTTAGAGCAGCCTGCTGGGCAGCTACCACCGCTTCTAACGGGGAATCTCCCACCTCCATTCCCAAACTAGTCGCTGGTCTCTCCAAGGTGGCTTGTGTGTACTGTGAGGATGGGGTTGGGCGGAGAGTCAGTAGCGACTAAAGGGGAAACCCTTTTAAAGTGAGCACGCAAACGTGTTCGCCACTAACACTCAATCTTAGGCGATAACCCCTACTCCCAGAACAGAGGGAGGAACAAAAACTAACCCGAAGGCGAATTAGAAGGATAACAGAAATTAACCCAAAAGCGGCTGGGAAAATAAAACAACCCTCCAAAACAGGGCGAAACTCAAAACCCAAAATGTGCTTGACACACAGCACTGACGGTATCAGACCGGGACCGCCGAAAAGAAAATACAACCTAGCGTAAAAAACTAGGCACGAGAAAATAAAACCCTCGAGGCGCAGCTCGGGAAGAAAACACAAACCAAAAAGACATACCAGGGGACAACGTCCCCCAACCACTGACTCACACGAGTCAAAAGAAAGAAAAACCAAAACCAAAAACCTTAGAGGAAGGCGCCAGCGAACACAATACCAGCGAAACGCCTTCCTTACCTTTTTTAAGCTTTTCTTTTTTGTTAGCAACCACCAGCACAGTACCTGACTCCCAAAACTACTGATAGAGTCTACCTTGTGCTTACCGGCTTGGCGCAAGAGCAAACAGTTGACAAACAAGCACTGAAGGAGAGTCAGTACTGAGCTTAAATATGCTTCCCGGGAGGTAATTCCCCTAACGCCAATGAGGAACAGGTGCGACCAATGATCCTCAGCCCTCTGCTGGTAACAGCGGGTATTACCTCCCACATGACACCATCTCCCAATGCCAACAAGGAGTCGAAATATAGCCTGTAAGTATGGGTGCCGGTTTGTGTGTGTGTGTTTGTCTTTCTCGTCCTCTCTCCCTCTTTCTCTACCTCTGTCAAAAATACAGGCACTTGGTCTTTGACCGACTTTCATCCCAGGCTTGAGGAGATACGGCTCATCTTATCACTAGAGTGTCTGAGAAGACACTTCATCTTGAATCCTGAAAAACATCAGGCTCTGGCAGGCCAAAAAATGGTTTCTGATTCATTACGTTTCTGTGATGTTGATGGCTAGGGGTCACTGTGTGCTCATCCAGTATGCATGCTATATGATAAGCCATAACCAATCATTTACCCTGACATATTTTGCTTCTCTGCTTACGTAATAGCCACGCACCAATCACAGGTAGAATTAAGTTTGTATTATTAAAACACCATTTAGATTAAAAATGGCAGAGACTGCCTCCATCTCTTCAGTTCATACTTGTCCACCTTGTTTGTGTAGGTACTGGACTCTTTCTGCAGAAAAATAAACCCTCTTCCTTCTTGTATATAACTGGCTGTGGCTGGTCATTATACATAACAAGATCATTTCCTCTGTTCAACAATTCCATTTTGCAAGAGAAAGGCCAGGATATGTATGCAATGTTTTATTCATTTACTTGTAAATATATAATAGGACAAAATCTAAAGACAACACTCGTTTTACAAGTCAGTATTTTATATCACATATTACTTACATATCACAATTAGTCATGTGAGGGCCACGGGCCCATTGTTATTAAGCTCCTTCAGGTTGGACTTTTCTGGAATCAGCCATATTTCAAACTGCTTCCACAATGAGGACACATAATATTCATGGAGGGAGCGCTGACATTTTAATAAGTGGTAATAGACTAAGGAGTTCCTAAAAATATATACTCATTAAGATTCTCATTGGCGCAAAAAGCACTGCTGCTACAGCACTAGGCCCTAACCCCCACCAGGTAGGTCATCAAACAACTCAGGGTTCTTCTACTATAACAACCTGGGCAATTATAGTGGTCAGAAAATGTCAGGTATTGTGTACAGATCATTAGAGTGGTATGCAAAAGTTTGGGCTCGACTCACCTGTATATACACATACTGAGCTGGTCTTGCTGCAGCTGCCATTTGGAAGAACTGCAGTGATGTTGAAAATATATTCCACCCCAGGTCTCAGATCAGAAAGGACAGCTGTGCTGGTGTTGGGGGCACATTTCTGTAATCTGGGCTCTCCTCCCTCACAGCTGTACTTGATGTGGATCTCATAAGAAACTCCCTCCATGCTGACGGGTCGTTCCCAGCACAGGCTCACTGAGCTGCTCTTCACATCAGTGGCTTCCACCCTCCCAGGGGTACAGGGCTCTATCGGAGAGAACAGAGACGGAGGTTTCAATCTGAGCCGTCATTTCTCTTAGTCTGCATACGTTCTGATTCCAGTATTTTGTTTTTTATACTCATTGTATCATCAGACTAATAGAAACGTAAGTAAACACACTACATTCTCAAAGTTCTCACATCCATAGTGATTCCAGTCTTTGCAGGCCAGGAATTCAAGGCCCTCCCAATCTATCTTTCTTGCTCCATCTCCCAATGCCAAGAAGGAGTTGAAATATAGCCTGTAAGTATGGGTGCCGGTTTGTGTGTGTGTTTGTCTTTCTCGTCCTCCCTCCCTCTTTCTCTCCCTCCGTCAAAAATACAGGCCTGTGGTCGTTAACCGGCTTTCATCCCAGTCTTGAGGAGATACGGCTCATCTTATCACTAGAGTGTCTGAGAAGACACTTCATCTTGAATCCTGAAAAACATCAGGCTCTGGCAGGCCAAATAATGGTTTCTGATACATTATGTTTCTGTGATGTTGATGGCTAGGGGTCACTGTGTGCTGAGCCAGTATGCATACTATATGATAAGCCATAACCAATCATTTACCCTGACATATTTTGCTTCTATGCTTACGTAATAGCCACGCACCAATCAGAGGTAGAATTAAGTTTGTATCATTAAAACACCATTTAGATTAAAAATGGCAGAGACTGCCTCCATCTCTTCAGTTCATGCTTGTCCACCTTGTGTGTGTAGGTACTGGACTATTTCTGCAGAAAAATAAACCCTCTTCCTTCTTGTATATAACTGGTTGTGGCTGGTCATTATACATAACAAGATCATTTCCTCTGTTCAACAATTGCATTTTGCAAGAGAAAGGCCAGGATATGTATGCAATGTTTTATTCATTTACTTGTAAATATATAAAAGGACAAAATCTAAGGAGAACACTCGTTTTATAAGTGAGTATTTTATATCACATATTACTTACATATCACAATTACCAATGTGAGGGCCAGAGGCCCATTGTTATGAAGCTCCTTCAGGTTGGAATTTTCAGGAAACAGCCATATTTCAAACTGCTTCCACAATGAGGACACATAATATTCATGGAGGGAGCGCTGACATTTTAATGAGTGGTAACAGACTAAGGAGTTCCTAAAAATATATTCTCATTAAGATTCTCATCGGCACAAAAAGCACTGCTGCTACAGCACTAGGCCCTAACCCCCACCAGGTAGGTCATCAAACAACTCGGGGTTCATCTACTATAACAACCTGGGCAATTATAGTGGTCAGAAAATGTCAGGTATTGTGTACAGATCATTACAGCGGTATGCAAAAGTTTGGGCTCGACTCACCTGTATATACGCATACTGAGCTGGTCTTGCTGCAGCTGCCATTTGGAAGAACTGCAGTGATGTTGAAAATATATTCCACCCCAGATCTCAGATCAGAAAGGACAGCTGTGGTGGTGTTGGGGGCACATTTCTGTAATCTGGGCTCTTCTCCCTCACAGCTGTACTTGATGTGGATCTCATAAGAAACTCCCTCCATGCTGACGGGTCGTTCCCAGCACAGGCTCACTGAGCTGCTCTTCACATCAGTGGCTTCCACCCTCCCAGGGGCACAGGGCTCTATCGGAGAGAACAGAGACGGAGGTCTCAATCTGAGCCGTCATTTCTCTTAGTCTGCAAACATTCTGATTCCAGTATTTCGTTTTTTATACTCATTGTATCATCAGACTAATTCAAACGTAAGTAAACACACTACATTCTCAAAGTTCTCACATCCATAATGATTCCAGGCTTCCCAGGCCAGGAATTCAAGGCCCTCCCAATCTATCTCTCTTGCTCCATCTCCCAATGCCAACAAGGAGTCGAAATATAGCCTGTAAGTATGGGTGCCGGTTTGTGTGTGTGTGTTTGTCTTTCTCGTCCTCTCTCCCTCTTTCTCTACCTCTGTCAAAAATACAGGCCCTTGGTTTTTGACCGACTTTCATCCCAGGCTTGAGGAGATACGGCTCATCTTATCACTAGAGTGTCTGAGAAGACACTTCATCTTGAATCCTGAAAAACATCAGGCTCTGGCAGGCCAAAAAATGGTTTCTGATTCATTACGTTTCTGTGATGTTGATGGCTAGGGGTCACTGTGTGCTCATCCAGTCTGCATGCTATATGATAAGCCATAACCAATCATTTACCCTGACATATTTTGCTTCTCTGCTTACGTAATAGCCACGCACCAATCACAGGTAGAATTAAGTTTGTATTATTAAAACACCATTTAGATTAAAAATGGCAGAGACTGCCTCCATCTCTTCAGTTCATGCTTGTCCACCTTGTTTGTGTAGGTACTGGACTCTTTCTGCAGAAAAATAAACCCTCTTCCTTCTTGTATATAACTGGCTGTGGCTGGTCATTATACATAACAAGATCATTTCCTCTGTTCAACAATTCCATTTTTCAAGAGAAAGGCCAGGATATGTATGCAATGTTTTATTCATTTACTTGTAAATATATAATAGGACAAAATCTAAAGACAACACTCGTTTTACAAGTCAGTACTTTATATCACATATTACTTACATATCACAATTACTCATGTGAGGGCCACGGGCCCATTGTTATTAAGCTCCTTCAGGTTGGACTTTTCTGGAATCAGCCATATTTCAAACTGCTCCACAATGAGGACACATAATATTCATGGAGGGAGCGCTGACATTTTAATAAGTGGTAATAGACTAAGGAGTTCCTAAAAATATATACTCATTAAGATTCTCATTGGCGCAAAAAGCACTGCTGCTACAGCACTAGACCCTGACCCCCACCAGGTAGGTGATCAAAGAACTTGGGGTTCTTCTACTATAACAACCTGGGCAATTATAGTGGTCAGAAAATATCAGGTATTGTGTACAGGTCATTAGAGCGGTATAAAAAAGTTTGGGCTCGACTCACCTGTATATATGCATACTGAGCTGGTCTTGCTGCAGCTGCCATTTGGAAGAAGTGCAGTGATGTTGAAAATATATTCCACCCCAGATCTCAGATCAGAAAGGACAGCTGTGCTGGTGTTGGGGGCACATTTCTGTAATCTGGGCTCTTCTCCCTCACAGCTGTACTTGATGTGGATCTCATAAGAAACTCCCTCCATGCTGACTGGTCGTTCCCAGCACAGGCTCACTGAGCTGCTCTTCACATCAGTGGCTTCCACCCTCCCAGGGGCAAAGGGCTCTATTGGAGAGAACAGAGACGGAGGTTTCAATCTGAGCCGTCATTTCTCTTAGTCTGCAAACATTCTGATTCCAGTATTTCGTTTTTTATACTCATTGTATCATCAGACTAATTCAAACTTAGGTAAACACACTACATTCTCAAAGTTCTCACATCCATAATGATTCCAGGCTTTCCAGGCCAGGAATTCAAGGCCCTCCCAATCTATCTCTCTTGCTCCATCTCCCAATGCCAAGAAGGAGTTGAAATATAGCCTGTAAGTATGGGTGCCGGTTTGTGTGTGTGTGTTTGTCTTTCTCGTCCTCTCTCCCTCTTTCTCTACCTCTGTCAAAAATACAGGCCCTTGGTCTTTGACGACTTTCATCCCAGTCTTGAGGAGATACGGCTCATCTTATCACTAGAGTGTCTGAGAAGACACTTCATCTTGAATCCTGAAAAACATCAGGCTCTGGCAGGCCAAAAAATGGTTTCTGATTCATTACGTTTCTGTGATGTTGATGGCTAGGGGTCACTGTGTGCTCATCCAGTATGCATGCTATATGATAAGCCATAACCAATCATTTACCCTGACATATTTTGCTTCTCTGCTTACGTAATAGCCACGCACCAATCACAGGTAGAATTAAGTTTGTATTATTAAAACACCATTTAGATTAAAAATGGCAGAGACTGCCTCCATCTCTTCAGTTCATGCTTGTCCACCTTGTTTGTGTAGGTACTGGACTCTTTCTGCTGAAAAATAAACCCTCTTCCTTCTTGTATATAACTGGTTGTGGCTGGTCATTATACATAACAAGATAATTTCCTCTGTTCAACAATTGCATTTTGCAAGAGAAAGGCCAGGATATGTATGCAATGTTCTATTCATTTACTTGTAAATATATAAAAGGACAAAATCTAAGGAGAACACTCGTTTTATAAGTGAGTATTTTATATCACATATTACTTACATATCACAATTACCAATGTGAGGGCCACAGGCCCATTGTTATGAAGCTCCTTCAGGTTGGAATTTTCAGGAAACAGCCATATTTCAAACTGCTTCCACAATGAGGACACATAATATTCATGGAGGGAGCGCTGACATTTCAATGAGTGGTAACAGACTAAGGGGTCCCTGAAAATATATTCTCATTAAGATTCTCATCGGCACAAAAAGCACTGCTGCTACAGCACTAGACCCTCACCCCCACCAGGTAGGTCATCAGAGAACTTGGGGTTCTTCTACTATAACAACCTGGGCAATTATAGTGGTCAGAAAATGTCAGGTATTGTGTACAGATCATTACAGCGGTATGCAAAAGTCTGGGCTCAACTCACCTGTATATACGCTTACTGAGCTGGTCTTGCTGCAGCTGCCATTTGGAAGGACTGCAGTGATGTTGAAAATATATTCCACCCCAGGTCTCAGATCAGAAAGGACAGCTGTGCTGGTGTTGGGGGCACATTTCTGTAATCTGGGCTCTTCTCCCTCACAGCTGTACTTGATGTGGATCTCATAAGAAACTCCCTCCATGCTGACGGGTCGTTCCCAGCACAGGCTCACTGAGCTGCTCTTCACATCAGTGGCTTCCACCCTCCCAGGGGCACAGGGCTCTATTGGAGAGAACAGAGACGGAGGTTTCAATCTGAGCCGTCATTTCTCTTAGTCTGCAAACATTCTGATTCCAGTATTTCGTTTTTTATACTCATTGTATCATCAGACTAATTCAAACTTACATAAACACTCTAAATTCTCAAAGTTCTCACATCCATAGTGATCCCAGGCTTTCCAGGCCAGGAATTCAAGGCCCTCCCAATCTATCTCTCTTGCTCCATCTCCCAATGCCAACAAGGAGTGGAAATATAGCCTGTAAGTATGGGTGCCGGTTTGTGTGTGTGTGTTTGTCTTTCTCGTCCTCTCTCCCTCTTTCTCTCCCTCAGTCAAAAATACAGGCCTGTGGTCTTTGACCGACTTTCATCCCAGGCTTGAGGAGATACGGCTCATCTTATCACTAGAGTTTCTTAGAAGACACTTCATCTTGAATCCTGAAAAACATCAGGCTCTGGCAGGCCAAATAATGGTTTCTGATTCATTACGTTTCTGTGATGTTGATGGCTAGGGGTCACTGTGTGCTCAGCCAGAATGCATGCTATATGATAAGGCATAAACAATAATTTACCCTGATATATTTTGCTACTATGCTTACGTATTAGCCACGCACCAATCACAGGTAGAATTAAGTTTGTATTATTAAAACACCATTTAGATTAAAAATGGCAGAGACTGCCTCCATCTCTTCAGTTCATGCTTGTCCACCTTGTGTGTGTAGGTACTGGACTCTTTCTGCAGAAAAATAAACCCTCTTCCTTCTTGTATATAACTGGTTGTGGCTGGTCGTTATACATAACAAGATCATTTCCTCTATTCAACAATTCCATTTTGCAAGAGAAAGGCCAGGATATATATGCAATGTTTTATTAATTTACTTGTAAATATATAATAGGACAAAATCTAAAGACAACACTCGCTTTACAAGTCAGTATTTTATATCACATATTACTTACAGATCACAATTACTAATGTGAGGGCCACAGGCTCATGGTTATTAAGCTCCTTCAGGTTGGACTTTTCTGGAATCAGCCATATTTCAAACTGCTCCACAATGAGGACACATAATATTCATGGAGGGAGCGCTGACATTTTAATAAGTGGTAATAGACTAAGGAGTTCCTAAAAATATATACTCATTAAGATTCTCATTGGCGCAAAAAGCACTGCTGCTACAGCACTAGACCCTGACCCCCACCAGGTAGGTGATCAAAGAACTCGGGGTTCTTCTACTATAACAACCTGGGCAATTATAGTGGTCAGAAAATATCAGGTATTGTGTACAGATCATTAGAGCGGTATACAAAAGTTTGGGCTCGACTCACCTGTATATACGCATACTGAGCTGGTCTTGCTGCAGCTGCCATTTGGAAGAACTGCAGTGATGTTGAAAATATATTCCACCCCAGATCTCAGATCAGAAAGGACAGCTGTGCTGGTGTTGGGGGCACATTTCTGTAATCTGGGCTCTTCTCCCTCACAGCTGTACTTGATGTGGATCTCATAAGAAACTCCCTCCATGCTGACTGGTCGTTCCCAGCACAGGCTCACTGAGCTGCTCTTCACATCAGTGGCTTCCACCCTCCCAGGGGCAAAGGGCTCTATTGGAGAGAACAGAGACGGAGGTTTCAATCTGAGCCGTCATTTCTCTTAGTCTGCAAACATTCTGATTCCAGTATTTCGTTTTTTATACTCATTGTATCATCAGACTAATTCAAACTTAAGTAAACACACTACATTCTCAAAGTTCTCACATCCATAATGATTCCAGGCTTTCCAGGCCAGGAATTCAAGGCCCTCCCAATCTATCTCTCTTGCTCCATCTCCCAATGCCAAGAAGGAGTTGAAATATAGCCTGTAAGTATGGGTGCCGGTTTGTGCGTGTGTGTTTGTCTTTCTCGTCCTCTCTCCCTCTTTCTCTACCTCTGTCAAAAATACAGGCCCTTGGTCTTTGACCGACTTTCATCCCAGTCTTGAGGAGATACGGCTCATCTTATCACTAGAGTGTCTGAGAAGACACTTCATCTTGAATCCTGAAAAACATCAGGCTCTGGCAGGCCAAATAATGGTTTCTGATTCATTACGTTTCTGTGATGTTGATGGCTAGGGGTCACTGTGTGCTCAGCCAGAATGCATGCTATATGATAAGGCATAAACAATAATTTACCCTGATATATTTTGCTACTATGCTTACGTATTAGCCACGCACCAATCACAGGTAGAATTAAGTTTGTATTATTAAAACACCATTTAGATTAAAAATGGCAGAGACTGCCTCCATCTCTTCAGTTCATGCTTGTCCACCTTGTTTGTGTAGGTACTGGACTCTTTCTGCTGAAAAATAAACCCTCTTCCTTCTTGTATATAACTGGTTGTGGCTGGTCATTATACATAACAAGATAATTTCCTCTGTTCAACAATTGCATTTTGCAAGAGAAAGGCCAGGATATGTATGCAATGTTCTATTCATTTACTGGTAAATATATAAAAGGACAAAATCTAAGGAGAACACTCGTTTTATAAGTGAGTATTTTATATCACATATTACTTACATATCACAATTACCAATGTGAGGGCCACAGGCCCATTGTTATGAAGCTCCTTCAGGTTGGAATTTTCAGGAATCAGCCATATTTCAAACTGCTTCCACAATGAGGACACATAATATTCATGGAGGGAGCGCTGACATTTTAATGAGTGGTAACAGACTAAGGGGTCCCTGAAAATATATTCTCATTAAGATTCTCATCGGCACAAAAAGCACTGCTGCTACAGCACTAGACCCTCACCCCCACCAGGTAGGTCATCAGAGAACTCGGGGTTCTTCTACTATAACAACCTGGGCAATTATAGTGGTCAGAAAATGTCAGGTATTGTGTACAGATCATTACAGCGGTATGCAAAAGTCTGGGCTCAACTCACCTGTATATACGCTTACTGAGCTGGTCTTGCTGCAGCTGCCATTTGGAAGGACTGCAGTGATGTTGAAAATATATTCCACCCCAGGTCTCAGATCAGAAAGGACAGCTGTGGTGGTGTTGGGGGCACATTTCTGTAATCTGGGCTCTTCTCCCTCACAGCTGTACTTGATGTGGATCTCATAAGAAACTCCCTCCATGCTGACGGGTCGTTCCCAGCACAGGCTCACTGAGCTGCTCTTCACATCAGTGGCTTCCACCCTCCCAGGGGCACAGGGCTCTATTGGGGAGAACAGAGACGGAGGTTTCAATCTCAGCCATCATTTATCTTAGTCTGCAAACATTCTGATTCCAGTATTTTGTTTTTTATACTTATTGTATAATCAGAATAATTCAAACTTACATAAACACTCTAAATTCTCAAAGTTCTCACATCCATAGTGATCCCAGGCTTTCCAGGC
The DNA here is from genome assembly GCF_963514075.1 of Conger conger. NCBI lineage: Eukaryota > Metazoa > Chordata > Actinopteri > Anguilliformes > Congridae > Conger > Conger conger. The sequence goes on along the minus strand of NC_083767.1, from coordinate 62,273,672 downwards.
CAGGAATTCAAGGCCCTCCCAATCTATCTCTCTTGCTCCATCTCCCAATGCCAACAAGGAGTCGAAATATAGCCTGTAAGTATGGGTGCCGGTTTGTGTGTGTGTGTTTGTCTTTCTCGTCCTCTCTCCCTCTTTCTCTCCCTCAGTCAAAAATACAGGCCTGTGGTCTTTGACCGACTTTCATCCCAGGCTTGAGGAGATACGGCTCATCTTATCACTAGAGTTTCTTAGAAGACACTTCATCTTGAATCCTGAAAAACATCAGGCTCTGGCAGGCCAAATAATGGTTTCTGATTCATTACGTTTCTGTGATGTTGATGGCTAGGGGTCACTGTGTGCTCAGCCAGAATGCATGCTATATGATAAGGCATAAACAATAATTTACCCTGATATATTTTGCTACTATGCTTACGTATTAGCCACGCACCAATCACAGGTAGAATTAAGTTTGTATTATTAAAACACCATTTAGATTAAAAATGGCAGAGACTGCCTCCATCTCTTCAGTTCATGCTTGTCCACCTTGTGTGTGTAGGTACTGGACTCTTTCTGCAGAAAAATAAACCCTCTTCCTTCTTGTATATAACTGGTTGTGGCTGGTCGTTATACATAACAAGATCATTTCCTCTATTCAACAATTCCATTTTGCAAGAGAAAGGCCAGGATATATATGCAATGTTTTATTAATTTATTTGTGAATATATAATAGGACAAAATCTAAAGACAACACTCGCTTTACAAGTCAGTATTTTATATCACATATTACTTACAGATCACAATTACTAATGTGAGGGCCACAGGCTCATGGTTATTAAGCTCCTTCAGGTTGGACTTTTCTGGAATCAGCCATATTTCAAACTGCTCCACAATGAGGACACATAATATTCATGGAGGGAGCGCTGACATTTTAATAAGTGGTAATAGACTAAGGAGTTCCTAAAAATATATACTCATTAAGATTCTCATTGGCGCAAAAAGCACTGCTGCTACAGCACTAGACCCTGACCCCCACCAGGTAGGTGATCAAAGAACTCGGGGTTCTTCTACTATAACAACCTGGGCAATTATAGTGGTCAGAAAATGTCAGGTATTGTGTACAGATCATTACAGCGGTATGCAAAAGTCTGGGCTCAACTCACCTGTATATACGCTTACTGAGCTGGTCTTGCTGCAGCTGCCATTTGGAAGGACTGCAGTGATGTTGAAAATATATTCCACCCCAGGTCTCAGATCAGAAAGGACAGCTGTGGTGGTGTTGGGGGCACATTTCTGTAATCTGGGCTCTTCTCCCTCACAGCTGTACTTGATGTGGATCTCATAAGAAACTCCCTCCATGCTGACGGGTCGTTCCCAGCACAGGCTCACTGAGCTGCTCTTCACATCAGTGGCTTCCACCCTCCCAGGGGCACAGGGCTCTATTGGGGAGAACAGAGACGGAGGTTTCAATCTCAGCCATCATTTATCTTAGTCTGCAAACATTCTGATTCCAGTATTTTGTTTTTTATACTTATTGTATAATCAGAATAATTCAAACTTACATAAACACTCTAAATTCTCAAAGTTCTCACATCCATAGTGATCCCAGGCTTTCCAGGCCAGGAATTCAAGGCCCTCCCAATCTATCTCTCTTGCTCCATCTCCCAATGCCAACAAGGAGTCGAAATATAGCCTGTAAGTATGGGTGCCGGTTTGTGTGTGTGTGTTTGTCTTTCTCGTCCTCTCTCCCTCTTTCTCTCCCTCAGTCAAAAATACAGGCCTGTGGTCTTTGACCGACTTTCATCCCAGGCTTGAGGAGATACGGCTCATCTTATCACTAGAGTTTCTTAGAAGACACTTCATCTTGAATCCTGAAAAACATCAGGCTCTGGCAGGCCAAATAATGGTTTCTGATTCATTACGTTTCTGTGATGTTGATGGCTAGGGGTCACTGTGTGCTCATCCAGTATGCATGCTATATGATAAGGCATAAACAATAATTTACCCTGATATATTTTGCTACTATGCTTACGTATTAGCCACGCACCAATCACAGGTAGAATTAAGTTTGTATTATTAAAACACCATTTAGATTAAAAATGGCAGAGACTGCCTCCATCTCTTCAGTTCATGCTTGTCCACCTTGTGTGTGTAGGTACTGGACTCTTTCTGCAGAAAAATAAACCCTCTTCCTTCTTGTATATAACTGGTTGTGGCTGGTCGTTATACATAACAAGATCATTTCCTCTATTCAACAATTCCATTTTGCAAGAGAAAGGCCAGGATATATATGCAATGTTTTATTAATTTATTTGTGAATATATAATAGGACAAAATCTAAAGACAACACTCGCTTTACAAGTCAGTATTTTATATCACATATTACTTACAGATCACAATTACTAATGTGAGGGCCACAGGCTCATGGTTATTAAGCTCCTTCAGGTTGGACTTTTCTGGAATCAGCCATATTTCAAACTGCTCCACAATGAGGACACATAATATTCATGGAGGGAGCGCTGACATTTTAATAAGTGGTAATAGACTAAGGAGTTCCTAAAAATATATACTCATTAAGATTCTCATTGGCGCAAAAAGCACTGCTGCTACAGCACTAGACCCTCACCCCCACCAGGTAGGTGATCAAAGAACTCGGGGTTCTTCTACTATAACAACCTGGGCAATTATAGTGGTCAGAAAATGTCAGGTATTGTGTACAGATCATTACAGCGGTATGCAAAAGTCTGGGCTCAACTCACCTGTATATACGCTTACTGAGCTGGTCTTGCTGCAGCTGCCATTTGGAAGGACTGCAGTGATGTTGAAAATATATTCCACCCCAGGTCTCAGATCAGAAAGGACAGCTGTGGTGGTGTTGGGGGCACATTTCTGTAATCTGGGCTCTTCTCCCTCACAGCTGTACTTGATGTGGATCTCATAAGAAACTCCCTCCATGCTGACGGGTCGTTCCCAGCACAGGCTCACTGAGCTGCTCTTCACATCAGTGGCTTCCACCCTCCCAGGGGCACAGGGCTCTATTGGAGAGAACAGAGACGGAGGTTTCAATCTCAGCCATCATTTATCTTAGTCTGCAAACATTCTGATTCCAGTATTTTGTTTTTTATACTTATTGTATAATCAGAATAATTCAAACTTACATAAACACTCTAAATTCTCAAAGTTCTCACATCCATAGTGATCCCAGGCTTTCCAGGCCAGGAATTCAAGGCCCTCCCAATCTATCTCTCTTGCTCCATCTCCCAATGCCAACAAGGAGTCGAAATATAGCCTGTAAGTATGGGTGCCGGTTTGTGTGTGTGTGTTTGTCTTTCTCGTCCTCTCTCCCTCTTTCTCTCCCTCAGTCAAAAATACAGGCCTGTGGTCTTTGACCGACTTTCATCCCAGGCTTGAGGAGATACGGCTCATCTTATCACTAGAGTTTCTTAGAAGACACTTCATCTTGAATCCTGAAAAACATCAGGCTCTGGCAGGCCAAAAAATGGTTTCTGATTCATTACGTTTCTGTGATGTTGATGGCTAGGGGTCACTGTGTGCTCAGCCAGAATGCATGCTATATGATAAGGCATAAACAATAATTTACCCTGATATATTTTGCTACTATGCTTACGTATTAGCCACGCACCAATCACAGGTAGAATTAAGTTTGTATTATTAAAACACCATTTAGATTAAAAATGGCAGAGACTGCCTCCATCTCTTCAGTTCATGCTTGTCCACCTTGTGTGTGTAGGTACTGGACTCTTTCTGCAGAAAAATAAACCCTCTTCCTTCTTGTATATAACTGGTTGTGGCTGGTCGTTATACATAACAAGATCATTTCCTCTATTCAACAATTCCATTTTGCAAGAGAAAGGCCAGGATATATATGCAATGTTTTATTAATTTATTTGTGAATATATAATAGGACAAAATCTAAAGACAACACTCGCTTTACAAGTCAGTATTTTATATCACATATTACTTACAGATCACAATTACTAATGTGAGGGCCACAGGCTCATGGTTATTAAGCTCCTTCAGGTTGGACTTTTCTGGAATCAGCCATATTTCAAACTGCTCCACAATGAGGACACATAATATTCATGGAGGGAGCGCTGACATTTTAATAAGTGGTAATAGACTAAGGAGTTCCTAAAAATATATACTCATTAAGATTCTCATTGGCGCAAAAAGCACTGCTGCTACAGCACTAGACCCTGACCCCCACCAGGTAGGTGATCAAGGAACTCGGGGTTCTTCTACTATAACAACCTGGGCAATTATAGTGGTCAGAAAATGTCAGGTATTGTGTACAGATCATTACAGCGGTATGCAAAAGTCTGGGCTCAACTCACCTGTATATACGCTTACTGAGCTGGTCTTGCTGCAGCTGCCATTTGGAAGAACTGCAGTGATGTTGAAAATATATTCCACCCCAGGTCTCAGATCAGAAAGGACAGCTGTGGTGGTGTTGGGGGCACATTTCTGTAATCTGGGCTCTTCTCCCTCACAGCTGTACTTGATGTGGATCTCATAAGAAACTCCCTCCATGCTGACGGGTCGTTCCCAGCACAGGCTCACTGAGCTGCTCTTCACATCAGTGGCTTCCACCCTCCCAGGGGCACAGGGCTCTATTGGGGAGAACAGAGACGGAGGTTTCAATCTCAGCCATCATTTATCTTAGTCTGCAAACATTCTGATTCCAGTATTTTGTTTTTTATACTTATTGTATAATCAGAATAATTCAAACTTACATAAACACTCTAAATTCTCAAAGTTCTCACATCCATAGTGATCCCAGGCTTTCCAGGCCAGGAATTCAAGGCCCTCCCAATCTATCTCTCTTGCTCCATCTCCCAATGCCAACAAGGAGTCGAAATATAGCCTGTAAGTATGGGTGCCGGTTTGTGTGTGTGTGTTTGTCTTTCTCGTCCTCTCTCCCTCTTTCTCTCCCTCAGTCAAAAATACAGGCCTGTGGTCTTTGACCGACTTTCATCCCAGGCTTGAGGAGATACGGCTCATCTTATCACTAGAGTTTCTTAGAAGACACTTCATCTTGAATCCTGAAAAACATCAGGCTCTGGCAGGCCAAATAATGGTTTCTGATTCATTACGTTTCTGTGATGTTGATGGCTAGGGGTCACTGTGTGCTCAGCCAGAATGCATGCTATATGATAAGGCATAAACAATAATTTACCCTGATATATTTTGCTACTATGCTTACGTATTAGCCACGCACCAATCACAGGTAGAATTAAGTTTGTATTATTAAAACACCATTTAGATTAAAAATGGCAGAGACTGCCTCCATCTCTTCAGTTCATGCTTGTCCACCTTGTGTGTGTAGGTACTGGACTCTTTCTGCAGAAAAATAAACCCTCTTCCTTCTTGTATATAACTGGTTGTGGCTGGTCGTTATACATAACAAGATCATTTCCTCTATTCAACAATTCCATTTTGCAAGAGAAAGGCCAGGATATATATGCAATGTTTTATTAATTTATTTGTGAATATATAATAGGACAAAATCTAAAGACAACACTCGCTTTACAAGTCAGTATTTTATATCACATATTACTTACAGATCACAATTACTAATGTGAGGGCCACAGGCTCATGGTTATTAAGCTCCTTCAGGTTGGACTTTTCTGGAATCAGCCATATTTCAAACTGCTCCACAATGAGGACACATAATATTCATGGAGGGAGCGCTGACATTTTAATAAGTGGTAATAGACTAAGGAGTTCCTAAAAATATATACTCATTAAGATTCTCATTGGCGCAAAAAGCACTGCTGCTACAGCACTAGACCCTGACCCCCACCAGGTAGGTGATCAAAGAACTCGGGGTTCTTCTACTATAACAACCTGGGCAATTATAGTGGTCAGAAAATGTCAGGTATTGTGTACAGATCATTACAGCGGTATGCAAAAGTCTGGGCTCAACTCACCTGTATATACGCTTACTGAGCTGGTCTTGCTGCAGCTGCCATTTGGAAGGACTGCAGTGATGTTGAAAATATATTCCACCCCAGGTCTCAGATCAGAAAGGACAGCTGTGGTGGTGTTGGGGGCACATTTCTGTAATCTGGGCTCTTCTCCCTCACAGCTGTACTTGATGTGGATCTCATAAGAAACTCCCTCCATGCTGACGGGTCGTTCCCAGCACAGGCTCACTGAGCTGCTCTTCACATCAGTGGCTTCCACCCTCCCAGGGGCACAGGGCTCTATTGGGGAGAACAGAGACGGAGGTTTCAATCTCAGCCATCATTTATCTTAGTCTGCAAACATTCTGATTCCAGTATTTTGTTTTTTATACTTATTGTATAATCAGAATAATTCAAACTTACATAAACACTCTAAATTCTCAAAGTTCTCACATCCATAGTGATCCCAGGCTTTCCAGGCCAGGAATTCAAGGCCCTCCCAATCTATCTCTCTTGCTCCATCTCCCAATGCCAACAAGGAGTCGAAATATAGCCTGTAAGTATGGGTGCCGGTTTGTGTGTGTGTGTTTGTCTTTCTCGTCCTCTCTCCCTCTTTCTCTCCCTCAGTCAAAAATACAGGCCTGTGGTCTTTGACCGACTTTCATCCCAGGCTTGAGGAGATACGGCTCATCTTATCACTAGAGTTTCTTAGAAGACACTTCATCTTGAATCCTGAAAAACATCAGGCTCTGGCAGGCCAAATAATGGTTTCTGATTCATTACGTTTCTGTGATGTTGATGGCTAGGGGTCACTGTGTGCTCAGCCAGAATGCATGCTATATGATAAGGCATAAACAATAATTTACCCTGATATATTTTGCTACTATGCTTACGTATTAGCCACGCACCAATCACAGGTAGAATTAAGTTTGTATTATTAAAACACCATTTAGATTAAAAATGGCAGAGACTGCCTCCATCTCTTCAGTTCATGCTTGTCCACCTTGTGTGTGTAGGTACTGGACTCTTTCTGCAGAAAAATAAACCCTCTTCCTTCTTGTATATAACTGGTTGTGGCTGGTCGTTATACATAACAAGATCATTTCCTCTATTCAACAATTCCATTTTGCAAGAGAAAGGCCAGGATATATATGCAATGTTTTATTAATTTACTTGTAAATATATAATAGGACAAAATCTAAAGACAACACTCGCTTTACAAGTCAGTATTTTATATCACATATTACTTACAGATCACAATTACTAATGTGAGGGCCACAGGCTCATGGTTATGAAGCTCCTTCAGGTTGGACTTTTCTGGAATCAGCCATATTTCAAACTGCTCCACAATGAGGACACATAATATTCATGGAGGGAGCGCTGACATTTTAATAAGTGGTAATAGACTAAGGAGTTCCTAAAAATATATACTCATTAAGATTCTCATTGGCGCAAAAAGCACTGCTGCTACAGCACTAGACCCTGACCCCCACCAGGTAGGTGATCAAAGAACTCGGGGTTCTTCTACTATAACAACCTGGGCAATTATAGTGGTCAGAAAATATCAGGTATTGTGTACAGATCATTAGAGCGGTATACAAAAGTTTGGGCTCGACTCACCTGTATATACGCATACTGAGCTGGTCTTGCTGCAGCTGCCATTTGGATGAACTGCAGTGATGTTGAAAATATATTCCACCCCAGGTCTCAGATCAGAAAGGACAGCTGTGGTGGTGTTGGGGGCACATTTCTGTAATCTGGGCTCTTCTCCCTCACAGCTGTACTTGATGTGGATCTCATAAGAAACTCCCTCCATGCTGACTGGTCGTTCCCAGCACAGGCTCACTGAGCTGCTCTTCACATCAGTGGCTTCCACCCTCCCAGGGGCAAAGGGCTCTATTGGAGAGAACAGAGACGGAGGTTTCAATCTGAGCCGTCATTTCTCTTAGTCTGCAAACATTCTGATTCCAGTATTTCGTTTTTTATACTCATTGTATCATCAGACTAATTCAAACTTAAGTAAACACACTACATTCTCAAAGTTCTCACATCCATAATGATTCCAGGCTTTCCAGGCCAGGAATTCAAGGCCCTCCCAATCTATCTCTCTTGCTCCATCTCCCAATGCCAAGAAGGAGTTGAAATATAGCCTGTAAGTATGGGTGCCGGTTTGTGCGTGTGTGTTTGTCTTTCTCGTCCTCTCTCCCTCTTTCTCTACCTCTGTCAAAAATACAGGCCCTTGGTCTTTGACCGACTTTCATCCCAGTCTTGAGGAGATACGGCTCATCTTATCACTAGAGTGTCTGAGAAGACACTTCATCTTGAATCCTGAAAAACATCAGGCTCTGGCAGGCCAAAAAATGGTTTCTGATTCATTACGTTTCTGTGATGTTGATGGCTAGGGGTCACGGTGTGCTCAGCCAGAATGCATGCTATATGATAAGCCATAACCAATCATTTACCCTGACATATTTTACTTCTCTGCTTACGTAATAGCCACGCACCAATCACAGGTAGAATTAAGTTTGTATTATTAAAACACCATTTAGATTAAAAATGGCAGAGACTGCCTCCATCTCTTCAGTTCATGCTTGTCCACCTAGTTTGTGTAGGTACTGGACTCTTTCTGCTGAAAAATAAACCCTCTTCCTTCTTGTATATAACTGGTTGTGGCTGGTCATTATACATAACAAGATAATTTCCTCTGTTCAACAATTGCATTTTGCAAGAGAAAGGCCAGGATATGTATGCAATGTTCTATTCATTTACTTGTAAATATATAAAAGGACAAAATCTAAGGAGAACACTCGTTTTATAAGTCAGTATTTTATATCACATATTACTTACAGATCACAATTACTAATGTGAGGGCCACAGGCTCATGGTTATTAAGCTCCTTCAGGTTGGACTTTTCTGGAATCAGCCATATTTCAAACTGCTCCACAATGAGGACACATAATATTCATGGAGGGAGCGCTGACATTTTAATAAGTGGTAATAGACTAAGGAGTTCCTAAAAATATATACTCATTAAGATTCTCATTGGCGCAAAAAGCACTGCTGCTACAGCACTAGACCCTGACCCCCACCAGGTAGGTGATCAAAGAACTCGGGGTTCTTCTACTATAACAACCTGGGCAATTATAGTTGTCAGAAAATATCAGGTATTGTGTACAGATTATTAGAGCGGTATACAAAAGTTTGGGCTCGACTCACCTGTATATACGCATACTGAGCTGGTCTTGCTGCAGCTGCCATTTGGAAGAACTGCAGTGATGTTGAAAATATATTCCACCCCAGATCTCAGATCAGAAAGGACAGCTGTGCTGGTGTTGGGGGCACATTTCTGTAATCTGGGCTCTTCTCCCTCACAGCTGTACTTGATGTGGATCTCATAAGAAACTCCCTCCATGCTGACTGGTCGTTCCCAGCACAGGCTCACTGAGCTGCTCTTCACATCAGTGGCTTCCACCCTCCCAGGGGCAAAGGGCTCTATTGGAGAGAACAGAGACGGAGGTTTCAATCTGAGCCGTCATTTCTCTTAGTCTGCAAACATTCTGATTCCAGTATTTCGTTTTTTATACTCATTGTATCATCAGACTAATTCAAACTTAAGTAAACACACTACATTCTCAAAGTTCTCACATCCATAATGATTCCAGGCTTTCCAGGCCAGGAATTCAAGGCCCTCCCAATCTATCTCTCTTGCTCCATCTCCCAATGCCAAGAAGGAGTTGAAATATAGCCTGTAAGTATGGGTGCCGGTTTGTTTGTGTGTGTTTGTCTTTCTCGTCCTCTCTTCCTCTTTCTCTACCTCTGTCAAAAATACAGGCCCTTGGTCTTTGACCGACTTTCATCCCAGTCTTGAGGAGATACGGCTCATCTTATCACTAGAGTGTCTGAGAAGACACTTCATCTTGAATCCTGAAAAACATCAGGCTCTGGCAGGCCAAAAAATGGTTTCTGATTCATTACGTTTCTGTGATGTTGATGGCTAGGGGTCACTGTGTGCTCATCCAGTATGCATGCTATATGATAAGCCATAACCAATCATTTACCCTGACATATTTTGCTTCTCTGCTTACGTAATAGCCACGCACCAATCACAGGTAGAATTAAGTTTGTATTATTAAAACACCATTTAGATTAAAAATGGCAGAGACTGCCTCCATCTCTTCAGTTCATGCTTGTCCACCTTGTTTGTGTAGGTACTGGACTCTTTCTGCAGAAAAATAAACCCTCTTCCTTCTTGTATATAACTGGTTGTGGCTGGTCATTATACATAACAAGATAATTTCCTCTGTTCAACAATTGCATTTTGCAAGAGAAAGGCCAGGATATGTATGCAATGTTCTATTCATTTACTTGTAAATATATAATAGGACAAAATCTAAGGAGAACACTCGTTTTATAAGTGAGTATTTTATATCACATATTACTTACATATCACAATTACCAATGTGAGGGCCGCAGGCCCATTGTTATGAAGCTCCTTCAGGTTGGAATTTTCAGGAAACAGCCATATTTCAAACTGCTTCCACAATGAGGACACATAATATTCATGGAGGGAGCGCTGACATTTTAATGAGTGGTAACAGACTAAGGGGTCCCTGAAAATATATTCTCATTAAGATTCTCATCGGCACAAAAAGCACTGCTGCTACAGCACTAGACCCTCACCCCCACCAGGTAGGTCATCAGAGAACTCGGGGTTCTTCTACTATAACAACCTGGGCAATTATAGTGGTCAGAAAATGTCAGGTATTGTGTACAGATCATTACAGCGGTATGCAAAAGTCTGGGCTCAACTCACCTGTATATACGCTTACTGAGCTGGTCTTGCTGCAGCTGCCATTTGGAAGGACTGCAGTGATGTTGAAAATATATTCCACCCCAGGTCTCAGATCAGAAAGGACAGCTGTGCTGGTGTTGGGGGCACATTTCTGTAATCTGGGCTCTTCTCCCTCACAGCTGTACTTGATGTGGATCTCATAAGAAACTCCCTCCATGCTGACGGGTCGTTCCCAGCACAGGCTCACTGAGCTGCTCTTCACATCAGTGGCTTCCACCCTCCCAGGGGCACAGGGCTCTATTGGGGAGAACAGAGACGGAGGTTTCAATCTCAGCCATCATTTATCTTAGTCTGCAAACATTCTGATTCCAGTATTTTGTTTTTTATACTTATTGTATAATCAGACTAATTCAAACTTACATAAACACTCTAAATTCTCAAAGTTCTCACATCCATAGTGATCCCAGGCTTTCCAGGCCAGGAATTCAAGGCCCTCCCAATCTATCTCTCTTGCTCCATCTCCCAATGCCAAGAAGGAGTTGAAATATAGCCTGTAAGTATGGGTGCCGGTTTGTGTGTGTGTGTTTGTCTTTCTCGTCCTCTCTCCCTCTTTCTCTCCCTCAGTCAAAAATACAGGCCTGTGGTCTTTGACCGACTTTCATCCCAGGCTTGAGGAGATACGGCTCATCTTATCACTAGAGTTTCTTAGAAGACACTTCATCTTGAATCCTGAAAAACATCAGGCTCTGGCAGGCCAAATAATGGTTTCTGATTCATTACGTTTCTGTGATGTTGATGGCTAGGGGTCACTGTGTGCTCAGCCAGAATGCATGCTATATGATAAGGCATAAACAATAATTTACCCTGATATATTTTGCTACTATGCTTACGTATTAGCCACGCACCAATCACAGGTAGAATTAAGTTTGTATTATTAAAACACCATTTAGATTAAAAATGGCAGAGACTGCCTCCATCTCTTCAGTTCATGCTTGTCCACCTTGTGTGTGTAGGTACTGGACTCTTTCTGCAGAAAAATAAACCCTCTTCCTTCTTGTATATAACTGGTTGTGGCTGGTCATTATACATAACAAGATAATTTCCTCTGTTCAACAATTGCATTTTGCAAGAGAAAGGCCAGGATATGTATGCAATGTTCTATTCATTTACTTGTAAATATATAAAAGGACAAAATCTAAGGAGAACACTCGTTTTATAAGTGAGTATTTTATATCACATATTACTTACATATCACAATTACCAATGTGAGGGCCACAGGCCCATTGTTATGAAGCTCCTTCAGGTTGGAATTTTCAGGAAACAGCCATATTTCAAACTGCTTCCACAATGAGGACACATAATATTCATGGAGGGAGCACTGACATTTTAATGAGTGGTAACAGACTAAGGGGTCCCTGAAAATATATTCTCATTAAGATTCTCATCGGCACAAAAAGCACTGCTGCTACAGCACTAGACCCTCACCCCCACCAGGTAGGTGATCAAAGAACTCGGGGTTCTTCTACTATAACAACCTGGGCAATTATAGTGGTCAGAAAATGTCAGGTATTGTGTACAGATCATTACAGCGGTATGCAAAAGTCTGGGCTCAACTCACCTGTATATACGCTTACTGAGCTGGTCTTGCTGCAGCTGCCATTTGGAAGGACTGCAGTGATGTTGAAAATATATTCCACCCCAGGTCTCAGATCAGAAAGGACAGCTGTGGTGGTGTTGGGGGCACATTTCTGTAATCTGCGCTCTTCTCCCTCACAGCTGTACTTGATGTGGATCTCATAAGAAACTCCCTCCATGCTGACGGGTCGTTCCCAGCACAGGCTCACTGAGCTGCTCTTCACATCAGTGGCTTCCACCCTCGCAGGGGCACAGGGCTCTATTGGGGAGAACAGAGACGGAGGTTTCAATCTCAGCCATCATTTATCTTAGTCTGCAAACATTCTGATTCCAGTATTTCGTTTTTTATACTCATTGTATCATCAGACTAATTCAAACTTACATAAACACTCTAAATTCTCAAAGTTCTCACATCCATAGTGATCCCAGGCTTTCCAGGCCAGGAATTCAAGGCCCTCCCAATCTATCTCTCTTGCTCCATCTCCCAATGCCAACAAGGAGTTGAAATATAGCCTGTAAGTATGGGTGCCGGTTTGTGTGTGTGTGTTTGTCTTTCTCGTCCTCTCTCCCTCTTTCTCTCCCTCAGTCAAAAATACAGGCCTGTGGTCTTTGACCGACTTTCATCCCAGGCTTGAGGAGATACGGCTCATCTTATCACTAGAGTTTCTTAGAAGACACTTCATCTTGAATCCTGAAAAACATCAGGCTCTGGCAGGCCAAATAATGGTTTCTGATTCATTACGTTTCTGTGATGTTGATGGCTAGGGGTCACTGTGTGCTCAGCCAGAATGCATGCTATATGATAAGGCATAAACAATAATTTACCCTGATATATTTTGCTACTATGCTTACGTATTAGCCACGCACCAATCACAGGTAGAATTAAGTTTGTATTATTAAAACACCATTTAGATTAAAAATGGCAGAGACTGCCTCCATCTCTTCAGTTCATGCTTGTCCACCTTGTGTGTGTAGGTACTGGACTCTTTCTGCAGAAAAATAAACCCTCTTCCTTCTTGTATATAACTGGTTGTGGCTGGTCGTTATACATAACAAGATCATTTCCTCTATTCAACAATTCCATTTTGCAAGAGAAAGGCCAGGATATATATGCAATGTTTTATTAATTTACTTGTAAATATATAATAGGACAAAATCTAAAGACAACACTCGCTTTACAAGTCAGTATTTTATATCACATATTACTTACAGATCACAATTACTAATGTGAGGGCCACAGGCTCATGGTTATTAAGCTCCTTCAGGTTGGACTTTTCTGGAATCAGCCATATTTCAAACTGCTCCACAATGAGGACACATAATATTCATGGAGGGAGCGCTGACATTTTAATAAGTGGTAATAGACTAAGGAGTTCCTAAAAATATATACTCATTAAGATTCTCATTGGCGCAAAAAGCACTGCTGCTACAGCACTAGACCCTGACCCCCACCAGGTAGGTGATCAAAGAACTCGGGGTTCTTCTACTATAACAACCTGGGCAATTATAGTGGTCAGAAAATATCAGGTATTGTGTACAGATCATTAGAGAGGTATGCAAAAGTTTGGGCTCGACTCACCTGTATATACGCATACTGAGCTGGTCTTGCTGCAGCTGCCATTTGGAAGAACTGCAGTGATGTTGAAAATATATTCCACCCCAGATCTCAGATCAGAAAGGACAGCTGTGCTGGTGTTGGGGGCACATTTCTGTAATCTGGGCTCTTCTCCCTCACAGCTGTACTTGATGTGGATCTCATAAGAAACTCCCTCCATGCTGACGGGTCGTTCCCAGCACAGGCTCACTGAGCTGCTCTTCACATCAGTGGCTTCCACCCTCCCAGGGGCAAAGGGCTCTATTGGAGAGAACAGAGACGGAGGTTTCAATCTGAGCCGTCATTTCTCTTAGTCTGCAAACATTCTGATTCCAGTATTTCGTTTTTTATACTCATTGTATCATCAGACTAATTCAAACTTAAGTAAACACACTACATTCTCAAAGTTCTCACATCCATAATGATTCCAGGCTTTCCAGGCCAGGAATTCAAGGCCCTCCCAATCTATCTCTCTTGCTCCATCTCCCAATGCCAAGAAGGAGTTGAAATATAGCCTGTAAGTATGGGTGCCGGTTTGTGTGTGTGTGTTTGTCTTTCTCGTCCTCTCTCCCTCTTTCTCTACCTCTGTCAAAAATACAGGCACTTGGTCTTTGACCGACTTTCATCCCAGTCTTGAGGAGATACGGCTCATCTTATCACTAGAGTGTCTGAGAAGACACTTCATCTTGAATCCTGAAAAACATCAGGCTCTGGCAGGCCAAAAAATGGTTTCTGATTCATTACGTTTCTGTGATGTTGATGGCTAGGGGTCACTGTGTGCTCAGCCAGAATGCATGCTATATGATAAGGCATAAACAATAATTTACCCTGATATATTTTGCTTCTCTGCTTACGTAATAGCCACGCACCAATCACAGGTAGAATTAAGTTTGTATTATTAAAACACCATTTAGATTAAAAATGGCAGAGACTGCCTCCATCTCTTCAGTTCATGCTTGTCCACCTTGTTTGTGTAGGTACTGGACTCTTTCTGCTGAAAAATAAACCCTCTTCCTTCTTGTATATAACTGGTTGTGGCTGGTCATTATACATAACAAGATAATTTCCTCTGTTCAACAATTGCATTTTGCAAGAGAAAGGCCAGGATATGTATGCAATGTTCTATTCATTTACTGGTAAATATATAAAAGGACAAAATCTAAGGAGAACACTCGTTTTATAAGTGAGTATTTTATATCACATATTACTTACATATCACAATTACCAATGTGAGGGCCACAGGCCCATTGTTATGAAGCTCCTTCAGGTTGGAATTTTCAGGAATCAGCCATATTTCAAACTGCTTCCACAATGAGGAAACATAATATTCATGGAGGGAGCGCTGACATTTTAATGAGTGGTAACAGACTAAGGGGTCCCTGAAAATATATTCTCATTAAGATTCTCATCGGCACAAAAAGCACTGCTGCTACAGCACTAGACCCTCACCCCCACCAGGTAGGTCATCAGAGAACTCGGGGTTCTTCTACTATAACAACCTGGGCAATTATAGTGGTCAGAAAATGTCAGGTATTGTGTACAGATCATTACAGCGGTATGCAAAAGTCTGGGCTCAACTCACCTGTATATA
Organism: Conger conger; assembly: GCF_963514075.1. Lineage (NCBI taxonomy): Eukaryota > Metazoa > Chordata > Actinopteri > Anguilliformes > Congridae > Conger > Conger conger. Next base: position 62,258,157 of record NC_083767.1, on the reverse strand, counting down.
CGCTTACTGAGCTGGTCTTGCTGCAGCTGCCATTTGGAAGGACTGCAGTGATGTTGAAAATATATTCCACCCCAGGTCTCAGATCAGAAAGGACAGCTGTGGTGGTGTTGGGGGCACATTTCTGTAATCTGGGCTCTTCTCCCTCACAGCTGTACTTGATGTGGATCTCATAAGAAACTCCCTCCATGCTGACGGGTCGTTCCCAGCACAGGCTCACTGAGCTGCTCTTCACATCAGTGGCTTCCATCCTCCCAGGGGCACAGGGCTCTATTGGGGAGAACAGAGACGGAGGTTTCAATCTCAGCCATCATTTCTCTTAGTCTGCAAACATTCTGATTCCAGTATTTTGTTTTTTATACTTATTGTATAATCAGACTAATTCAAACTTACATAAACACTCTAAATTCTCAAAGTTCTCACATCCATAGTGATCCCAGGCTTTCCAGGCCAGGAATTCAAGGCCCTCCCAATCTATCTCTCTTGCTCCATCTCCCAATGCCAACAAGGAGTTGAAATATAGCCTGTAAGTATGGGTGCCGGTTTGTGTGTGTGTGTTTGTCTTTCTCGTCCTCTCTCCCTCTTTCTCTCCCTCAGTCAAAAATACAGGCCTGTGGTCTTTGACCGACTTTCATCCCAGGCTTGAGGAGATACGGCTCATCTTATCACTAGAGTTTCTTAGAAGACACTTCATCTTGAATCCTGAAAAACATCAGGCTCTGGCAGGCCAAATAATGGTTTCTGATTCATTACGTTTCTGTGATGTTGATGGCTAGGGGTCACGGTGTGCTCAGCCAGAATGCATGCTATATGATAAGGCATAAACAATAATTTACCCTGATATATTTTGCTACTATGCTTACGTATTAGCCACGCACCAATCACAGGTAGAATTAAGTTTGTATTATTAAAACACCATTTAGATTAAAAATGGCAGAGACTGCCTCCATCTCTTCAGTTCATGCTTGTCCACCTTGTGTGTGTAGGTACTGGACTCTTTCTGCAGAAAAATAAACCCTCTTCCTTCTTGTATATAACTGGTTGTGGCTGGTCGTTATACATAACAAGATCATTTCCTCTATTCAACAATTCCATTTTGCAAGAGAAAGGCCAGGATATATATGCAATGTTTTATTAATTTACTTGTAAATATATAAAAGGACAAAATCTAAGGAGAACACTCGTTTTATAAGTGAGTATTTTATATCACATATTACTTACAGATCACAATTACTAATGTGAGGGCCACAGGCTCATGGTTATGAAGCTCCTTCAGGTTGGACTTTTCTGGAATCAGCCATATTTCAAACTGCTCCACAATGAGGACACATAATATTCATGGAGGGAGCGCTGACATTTTAATAAGTGGTAATAGACTAAGGAGTTCCTAAAAATATATACTCATTAAGATTCTCATTGGCGCAAAAAGCACTGCTGCTACAGCACTAGACCCTGACCCCCACCAGGTAGGTGATCAAAGAACTCGGGGTTCTTCTACTATAACAACCTGGGCAATTATAGTGGTCAGAAAATGTCAGGTATTGTGTACAGATCATTACAGCGGTATGCAAAAGTCTGGGCTCAACTCACCTGTATATACGCTTACTGAGCTGGTCTTGCTGCAGCTGCCATTTGGAAGGACTGCAGTGATGTTGAAAATATATTCCACCCCAGGTCTCAGATCAGAAAGGACAGCTGTGGTGGTGTTGGGGGCACATTTCTGTAATCTGGGCTCTTCTCCCTCACAGCTGTACTTGATGTGGATCTCATAAGAAACTCCCTCCATGCTGACGGGTCGTTCCCAGCACAGGCTCACTGAGCTGCTCTTCACATCAGTGGCTTCCACCCTCCCAGGGGCACAGGGCTCTATTGGGGAGAACAGAGACGGAGGTTTCAATCTCAGCCATCATTTATCTTAGTCTGCAAACATTCTGATTCCAGTATTTTGTTTTTTATACTTATTGTATAATCAGAATAATTCAAACTTACATAAACACTCTAAATTCTCAAAGTTCTCACATCCATAGTGATCCCAGGCTTTCCAGGCCAGGAATTCAAGGCCCTCCCAATCTATCTCTCTTGCTCCATCTCCCAATGCCAACAAGGAGTCGAAATATAGCCTGTAAGTATGGGTGCCGGTTTGTGTGTGTGTGTTTGTCTTTCTCGTCCTCTCTCCCTCTTTCTCTCCCTCAGTCAAAAATACAGGCCTGTGGTCTTTGACCGACTTTCATCCCAGGCTTGAGGAGATACGGCTCATCTTATCACTAGAGTTTCTTAGAAGACACTTCATCTTGAATCCTGAAAAACATCAGGCTCTGGCAGGCCAAATAATGGTTTCTGATTCATTACGTTTCTGTGATGTTGATGGCTAGGGGTCACTGTGTGCTCAGCCAGAATGCATGCTATATGATAAGGCATAAACAATAATTTACCCTGATATATTTTGCTACTATGCTTACGTATTAGCCACGCACCAATCACAGGTAGAATTAAGTTTGTATTATTAAAACACCATTTAGATTAAAAATGGCAGAGACTGCCTCCATCTCTTCAGTTCATGCTTGTCCACCTTGTGTGTGTAGGTACTGGACTCTTTCTGCAGAAAAATAAACCCTCTTCCTTCTTGTATATAACTGGTTGTGGCTGGTCGTTATACATAACAAGATCATTTCCTCTATTCAACAATTCCATTTTGCAAGAGAAAGGCCAGGATATATATGCAATGTTTTATTAATTTATTTGTGAATATATAATAGGACAAAATCTAAAGACAACACTCGCTTTACAAGTCAGTATTTTATATCACATATTACTTACAGATCACAATTACTAATGTGAGGGCCACAGGCTCATGGTTATTAAGCTCCTTCAGGTTGGACTTTTCTGGAATCAGCCATATTTCAAACTGCTCCACAATGAGGACACATAATATTCATGGAGGGAGCGCTGACATTTTAATAAGTGGTAATAGACTAAGGAGTTCCTAAAAATATATACTCATTAAGATTCTCATTGGCGCAAAAAGCACTGCTGCTACAGCACTAGACCCTGACCCCCACCAGGTAGGTGATCAAAGAACTCGGGGTTCTTCTACTATAACAACCTGGGCAATTATAGTGGTCAGAAAATATCAGGTATTGTGTACAGATCATTAGAGCGGTATACAAAAGTTTGGGCTCGACTCACCTGTATATACGCATACTGAGCTGGTCTTGCTGCAGCTGCCATTTGGAAGAACTGCAGTGATGTTGAAAATATATTCCACCCCAGATCTCAGATCAGAAAGGACAGCTGTGCTGGTGTTGGGGGCACATTTCTGTAATCTGGGCTCTTCTCCCTCACAGCTGTACTTGATGTGGATCTCATAAGAAACTCCCTCCATGCTGACTGGTCGTTCCCAGCACAGGCTCACTGAGCTGCTCTTCACATCAGTGGCTTCCACCCTCCCAGGGGCAAAGGGCTCTATTGGAGAGAACAGAGACGGAGGTTTCAATCTGAGCCGTCATTTCTCTTAGTCTGCAAACATTCTGATTCCAGTATTTCGTTTTTTATACTCATTGTATCATCAGACTAATTCAAACTTAAGTAAACACACTACATTCTCAAAGTTCTCACATCCATAATGATTCCAGGCTTTCCAGGCCAGGGATTCAAGGCCCTCCCAATCTATCTCTCTTGCTCCATCTCCCAATGCCAAGAAGGAGTTGAAATATAGCCTGTAAGTATGGGTGCCGGTTTGTGTGTGTGTGTTTGTCTTTCTCGTCCTCTCTCCCTCTTTCTCTACCTCTGTCAAAAATACAGGCCCTTGGTCTTTGACCGACTTTCATCCCAGGCTTGAGGAGATACGGCTCATCTTATCACTAGAGTGTCTGAGAAGACACTTCATCTTGAATCCTGAAAAACATCAGGCTCTGGCAGGCCAAAAAATGGTTTCTGATTCATTACGTTTCTGTGATGTTGATGGCTAGGGGTCACTGTGTGCTCATCCAGTATGCATGCTATATGATAAGCCATAACCAATCATTTACCCTGACATATTTTGCTTCTCTGCTTACGTAATAGCCACGCACCAATCACAGGTAGAATTAAGTTTGTATTATTAAAACACCATTTAGATTAAAAATGGCAGAGACTGCCTCCATCTCTTCAGTTCATGCTTGCCCACCTTGTTTGTGTAGGTACTGGACTCTTTCTGCTGAAAAATAAACCCTCTTCCTTCTTGTATATAACTGGTTGTGGCTGGTCATTATACATAACAAGATAATTTCCTCTGTTCAACAATTGCATTTTGCAAGAGAAAGGCCAGGATATGTATGCAATGTTCTATTCATTTACTTGTAAATATATAAAAGGACAAAATCTAAGGAGAACACTCGTTTTATAAGTGAGTATTTTATATCACATATTACTTACATATCACAATTACCAATGTGAGGGCCACAGGCCCATTGTTATGAAGCTCCTTCAGGTTGGAATTTTCAGGAAACAGCTATATTTCAAACTGCTTCCACAATGAGGACACATAATATTCATGGAGGGAGCGCTGACATTTTAATAAGTGGTAACAGACTAAGGGGTCCCTGAAAATATATTCTCATTAAGATTCTCATCGGCACAAAAAGCACTGCTGCTACAGCACTAGACCCTCACCCCCACCAGGTAGTTCATCAGAGAACTCGGGGTTCTTCTACTATAACAACCTGGGCAATTATAGTGGTCAGAAAATGTCAGGTATTGTGTACAGATCATTACAGCGGTATGCAAAAGTCTGGGCTCAACTCACCTGTATATACGCTTACTGAGCTGGTCTTGCTGCAGCTGCCATTTGGAAGGACTGCAGTGATGTTGAAAATATATTCCACCCCAGGTCTCAGATCAGAAAGGACAGCTGTGGTGGTGTTGGGGGCACATTTCTGTAATCTGGGCTCTTCTCCCTCACAGCTGTACTTGATGTGGATCTCATAAGAAACTCCCTCCATGCTGACGGGTCGTTCCCAGCACAGGCTCACTGAGCTGCTCTTCACATCAGTGGCTTCCACCCTCCCAGGGGCACAGGGCTCTATTGGGGAGAACAGAGACGGAGGTTTCAATCTCAGCCATCATTTATCTTAGTCTGCAAACATTCTGATTCCAGTATTTTGTTTTTTATACTTATTGTATAATCAGACTAATTCAAACTTACATAAACACTCTAAATTCTCAAAGTTCTCACATCCATAGTGATCCCAGGCTTTCCAGGCCAGGAATTCAAGGCCCTCCCAATCTATCTCTCTTGCTCCATCTCCCAATGCCAACAAGGAGTCGAAATATAGCCTGTAAGTATGGGTGCCGGTTTGTGTGTGTGTGTTTGTCTTTCTCGTCCTCTCTCCCTCTTTCTCTCCCTCAGTCAAAAATACAGGCCTGTGGTCTTTGACCGACTTTCATCCCAGGCTTGAGGAGATACGGCTCATCTTACCACTAGAGTTTCTTAGAAGACACTTCATCTTGAATCCTGAAAAACATCAGGCTCTGGCAGGCCAAATAATGGTTTCTGATTCATTACGTTTCTGTGATGTTGATGGCTAGGGGTCACTGTGTGCTCAGCCAGAATGCATGCTATATGATAAGGCATAAACAATAATTTACCCTGATATATTTTGCTACTATGCTTACGTATTAGCCACGCACCAATCACAGGTAGAATTAAGTTTGTATTATTAAAACACCATTTAGATTAAAAATGGCAGAGACTGCCTCCATCTCTTCAGTTCATGCTTGTCCACCTTGTGTGTGTAGGTACTGGACTCTTTCTGCAGAAAAATAAACCCTCTTCCTTCTTGTATATAACTGGTTGTGGCTGGTCGTTATACATAACAAGATCATTTCCTCTATTCAACAATTCCATTTTGCAAGAGAAAGGCCAGGATATATATGCAATGTTTTATTAATTTATTTGTGAATATATAATAGGACAAAATCTAAAGACAACACTCGCTTTACAAGTCAGTATTTTATATCACATATTACTTACAGATCACAATTACTAATGTGAGGGCCACAGGCTCATGGTTATTAAGCTCCTTCAGGTTGGACTTTTCTGGAATCAGCCATATTTCAAACTGCTCCACAATGAGGACACATAATATTCATGGAGGGAGCGCTGACATTTTAATAAGTGGTAATAGACTAAGGAGTTCCTAAAAATATATACTCATTAAGATTCTCATTGGCGCAAAAAGCACTGCTGCTACAGCACTAGACCCTGACCCCCACCAGGTAGGTGATCAAAGAACTCGGGGTTCTTCTACTATAACAACCTGGGCAATTATAGTGGTCAGAAAATGTCAGGTATTGTGTACAGATCATTACAGCGGTATGCAAAAGTCTGGGCTCAACTCACCTGTATATACGCTTACTGAGCTGGTCTTGCTGCAGCTGCCATTTGGAAGGACTGCAGTGATGTTGAAAATATATTCCACCCCAGGTCTCAGATCAGAAAGGACAGCTGTGGTGGTGTTGGGGGCACATTTCTGTAATCTGGGCTCTTCTCCCTCACAGCTGTACTTGATGTGGATCTCATAAGAAACTCCCTCCATGCTGACGGGTCGTTCCCAGCACAGGCTCACTGAGCTGCTCTTCACATCAGTGGCTTCCACCCTCCCAGGGGCACAGGGCTCTATTGGGGAGAACAGAGACGGAGGTTTCAATCTCAGCCATCATTTATCTTAGTCTGCAAACATTCTGATTCCAGTATTTTGTTTTTTATACTTATTGTATAATCAGAATAATTCAAACTTACATAAACACTCTAAATTCTCAAAGTTCTCACATCCATAGTGATCCCAGGCTTTCCAGGCCAGGAATTCAAGGCCCTCCCAATCTATCTCTCTTGCTCCATCTCCCAATGCCAACAAGGAGTCGAAATATAGCCTGTAAGTATGGGTGCCGGTTTGTGTGTGTGTGTTTGTCTTTCTCGTCCTCTCTCCCTCTTTCTCTCCCTCAGTCAAAAATACAGGCCTGTGGTCTTTGACCGACTTTCATCCCAGGCTTGAGGAGATACGGCTCATCTTATCACTAGAGTTTCTTAGAAGACACTTCATCTTGAATCCTGAAAAACATCAGGCTCTGGCAGGCCAAATAATGGTTTCTGATTCATTACGTTTCTGTGATGTTGATGGCTAGGGGTCACTGTGTGCTCAGCCAGAATGCATGCTATATGATAAGGCATAAACAATAATTTACCCTGATATATTTTGCTACTATGCTTACGTATTAGCCACGCACCAATCACAGGTAGAATTAAGTTTGTATTATTAAAACACCATTTAGATTAAAAATGGCAGAGACTGCCTCCATCTCTTCAGTTCATGCTTGTCCACCTTGTGTGTGTAGGTACTGGACTCTTTCTGCAGAAAAATAAACCCTCTTCCTTCTTGTATATAACTGGTTGTGGCTGGTCGTTATACATAACAAGATCATTTCCTCTATTCAACAATTCCATTTTGCAAGAGAAAGGCCAGGATATATATGCAATGTTTTATTAATTTATTTGTGAATATATAATAGGACAAAATCTAAAGACAACACTCGCTTTACAAGTCAGTATTTTATATCACATATTACTTACAGATCACAATTACTAATGTGAGGGCCACAGGCTCATGGTTATTAAGCTCCTTCAGGTTGGACTTTTCTGGAATCAGCCATATTTCAAACTGCTCCACAATGAGGACACATAATATTCATGGAGGGAGCGCTGACATTTTAATAAGTGGTAATAGACTAAGGAGTTCCTAAAAATATATACTCATTAAGATTCTCATTGGCGCAAAAAGCACTGCTGCTACAGCACTAGACCCTGACCCCCACCAGGTAGGTGATCAAAGAACTCGGGGTTCTTCTACTATAACAACCTGGGCAATTATAGTGGTCAGAAAATGTCAGGTATTGTGTACAGATCATTACAGCGGTATGCAAAAGTCTGGGCTCAACTCACCTGTATATACGCTTACTGAGCTGGTCTTGCTGCAGCTGCCATTTGGAAGGACTGCAGTGATGTTGAAAATATATTCCACCCCAGGTCTCAGATCAGAAAGGACAGCTGTGGTGGTGTTGGGGGCACATTTCTGTAATCTGGGCTCTTCTCCCTCACAGCTGTACTTGATGTGGATCTCATAAGAAACTCCCTCCATGCTGACGGGTCGTTCCCAGCACAGGCTCACTGAGCTGCTCTTCACATCAGTGGCTTCCACCCTCCCAGGGGCACAGGGCTCTATTGGGGAGAACAGAGACGGAGGTTTCAATCTCAGCCATCATTTATCTTAGTCTGCAAACATTCTGATTCCAGTATTTTGTTTTTTATACTTATTGTATAATCAGAATAATTCAAACTTACATAAACACTCTAAATTCTCAAAGTTCTCACATCCATAGTGATCCCAGGCTTTCCAGGCCAGGAATTCAAGGCCCTCCCAATCTATCTCTCTTGCTCCATCTCCCAATGCCAACAAGGAGTCGAAATATAGCCTGTAAGTATGGGTGCCGGTTTGTGTGTGTGTGTTTGTCTTTCTCGTCCTCTCTCCCTCTTTCTCTCCCTCAGTCAAAAATACAGGCCTGTGGTCTTTGACCGACTTTCATCCCAGGCTTGAGGAGATACGGCTCATCTTATCACTAGAGTTTCTTAGAAGACACTTCATCTTGAATCCTGAAAAACATCAGGCTCTGGCAGGCCAAATAATGGTTTCTGATTCATTACGTTTCTGTGATGTTGATGGCTAGGGGTCACTGTGTGCTCAGCCAGAATGCATGCTATATGATAAGGCATAAACAATAATTTACCCTGATATATTTTGCTACTATGCTTACGTATTAGCCATGCACCAATCACAGGTAGAATTAAGTTTGTATTATTAAAACACCATTTAGATTAAAAATGGCAGAGACTGCCTCCATCTCTTCAGTTCATGCTTGTCCACCTTGTGTGTGTAGGTACTGGACTCTTTCTGCAGAAAAATAAACCCTCTTCCTTCTTGTATATAACTGGTTGTGGCTGGTCGTTATACATAACAAGATAATTTCCTCTATTCAACAATTCCATTTTGCAAGAGAAAGGCCAGGATATATATGCAATGTTTTATTAATTTATTTGTGAATATATAATAGGACAAAATCTAAAGACAACACTCGCTTTACAAGTCAGTATTTTATATCACATATTACTTACAGATCACAATTACTAATGTGAGGGCCACAGGCTCATGGTTATTAAGCTCCTTCAGGTTGGACTTTTCTGGAATCAGCCATATTTCAAACTGCTCCACAATGAGGACACATAATATTCATGGAGGGAGCGCTGACATTTTAATAAGTGGTAATAGACTAAGGAGTTCCTAAAAATATATACTCATTAAGATTCTCATTGGCGCAAAAAGCACTGCTGCTACAGCACTAGACCCTGACCCCCACCAGGTAGGTGATCAAAGAACTCGGGGTTCTTCTACTATAACAACCTGGGCAATTATAGTGGTCAGAAAATGTCAGGTATTGTGTACAGATCATTACAGCGGTATGCAAAAGTCTGGGCTCAACTCACCTGTATATACGCTTACTGAGCTGGTCTTGCTGCAGCTGCCATTTGGAAGGACTGCAGTGATGTTGAAAATATATTCCACCCCAGGTCTCAGATCAGAAAGGACAGCTGTGGTGGTGTTGGGGGCACATTTCTGTAATCTGGGCTCTTCTCCCTCACAGCTGTACTTGATGTGGATCTCATAAGAAACTCCCTCCATGCTGACGGGTCGTTCCCAGCACAGGCTCACTGAGCTGCTCTTCACATCAGTGGCTTCCACCCTCCCAGGGGCACAGGGCTCTATTGGGGAGAACAGAGACGGAGGTTTCAATCTCAGCCATCATTTATCTTAGTCTGCAAACATTCTGATTCCAGTATTTTGTTTTTTATACTTATTGTATAATCAGAATAATTCAAACTTACATAAACACTCTAAATTCTCAAAGTTCTCACATCCATAGTGATCCCAGGCTTTCCAGGCCAGGAATTCAAGGCCCTCCCAATCTATCTCTCTTGCTCCATCTCCCAATGCCAACAAGGAGTCGAAATATAGCCTGTAAGTATGGGTGCCGGTTTGTGTGTGTGTGTTTGTCTTTCTCGTCCTCTCTCCCTCTTTCTCTCCCTCAGTCAAAAATACAGGCCTGTGGTCTTTGACCGACTTTCATCCCAGGCTTGAGGAGATACGGCTCATCTTATCACTAGAGTTTCTTAGAAGACACTTCATCTTGAATCCTGAAAAACATCAGGCTCTGGCAGGCCAAATAATGGTTTCTGATTCATTACGTTTCTGTGATGTTGATGGCTAGGGGTCACTGTGTGCTCAGCCAGAATGCATGCTATATGATAAGGCATAAACAATAATTTACCCTGATATATTTTGCTACTATGCTTACGTATTAGCCACGCACCAATCACAGGTAGAATTAAGTTTGTATTATTAAAACACCATTTAGATTAAAAATGGCAGAGACTGCCTCCATCTCTTCAGTTCATGCTTGTCCACCTTGTGTGTGTAGGTACTGGACTCTTTCTGCAGAAAAATAAACCCTCTTCCTTCTTGTATATAACTGGTTGTGGCTGGTCGTTATACATAACAAGATCATTTCCTCTATTCAACAATTCCATTTTGCAAGAGAAAGGCCAGGATATATATGCAATGTTTTATTAATTTACTTGTAAATATATAATAGGACAAAATCTAAAGACAACACTCGCTTTACAAGTCAGTATTTTATATCACATATTACTTACAGATCACAATTACTAATGTGAGGGCCACAGGCTCATGGTTATGAAGCTCCTTCAGGTTGGACTTTTCTGGAATCAGCCATATTTCAAACTGCTCCACAATGAGGACACATAATATTCATGGAGGGAGCGCTGACATTTTAATAAGTGGTAATAGACTAAGGAGTTCCTAAAAATATATACTCATTAAGATTCTCATTGGCGCAAAAAGCACTGCTGCTACAGCACTAGACCCTGACCCCGACCAGGTAGGTGATCAAAGAACTCGGGGTTCTTCTACTATAACAACCTGGGCAATTATAGTGGTCAGAAAATATCAGGTATTGTGTACAGATCATTAGAGCGGTATACAAAAGTTTGGGCTCGACTCACCTGTATATACGCATACTGAGCTGGTCTTGCTGCAGCTGCCATTTGGAAGAACTGCAGTGATGTTGAAAATATATTCCACCCCAGATATCAGATCAGAAAGGACAGCTGTGCTGGTGTTGGGGGCACATTTCTGTAATCTGGGCTCTTCTCCCTCACAGCTGTACTTGATGTGGATCTCATAAGAAACTCCCTCCATGCTGACTGGTCGTTCCCAGCACAGGCTCACTGATCTGCTCTTCACATCAGTGGCTTCCACCCTCCCAGGGGCACAGGGCTCTATTGGAGAGAACAGAGACGGAGGTTTCAATCTGAGCCGTCATTTCTCTTAGTCTGCAAACATTCTGATTCCAGTATTTCGTTTTTTATACTCATTGTATCATCAGACTAATTCAAACTTAAGTAAACACACTACATTCTCAAAGTTCTCACATCCATAATGATTCCAGGCTTTCCAGGCCAGGAATTCAAGGCCCTCCCAATCTATCTCTCTTGCTCCATCTCCCAATGCCAAGAAGGAGTTGAAATATAGCCTGTAAGTATGGGTGCCGGTTTGTGTGTGTGTGTTTGTCTTTCTCGTCCTCTCTCCCTCTTTCTCTACCTCTGTCAAAAATACAGGCCCTTGGTCTTTGACCGACTTTCATCCCAGTCTTGAGGAGATACGGCTCATCTTATCACTAGAGTGTCTGAGAAGACACTTCATCTTGAATCCTGAAAAACATCAGGCTCTGGCAGGCCAAAAAATGGTTTCTGATTCATTACGTTTCTGTGATGTTGATGGCTAGGGGTCACTGTGTGCTCATCCAGTATGCATGCTATATGATAAGCCATAACCAATCATTTACCCTGACATATTTTTCTTCTCTGCTTACGTAATAGCCACGCACCAATCACAGGTAGAATTAAGTTTGTATTATTAAAACACCATTTAGATTAAAAATGGCAGAGACTGCCTCCATCTCTTCAGTTCATGCTTGTCCACCTTGTTTGTGTAGGTACTGGACTCTTTCTGCAGAAAAATAAACCCTCTTCCTTCTTGTATATAACTGGTTGTGGCTGGTCGTTATACATAACAAGATCATTTCCTCTATTCAACAATTCCATTTTGCAAGAGAAAGGCCAGGATATATATGCAATGTTTTATTAATTTACTTGTAAATATATAAAAGGACAAAATCTAAGGAGAACACTCGTTTTATAAGTGAGTATTTTATATCACATATTACTTACATATCACAATTACCAATGTGAGGGCCACAGGCCCATTGTTATGAAGCTCCTTCAGGTTGGAATTTTCAGGAAACAGCCATATTTCAAACTGCTTCCACAATGAGGACACATAATATTCATGGAGGGAGCGCTGACATTTTAATGAGTGGTAACAGACTAAGGGGTCCCTGAAAATATATTCTCATTAAGATTCTCATCGGCACAAAAAGCACTGCTGCTACAGCACTAGACCCTCACCCCCACCAGGTAGGTCATCAGAGAACTCGGGGTTCTTCTACTATAACAACCTGGGCAATTATAGTGGTCAGAAAATGTCAGGTATTGTGTACAGATCATTACAGCGGTATGCAAAAGTCTGGGCTCAACTCACCTGTATATACGCTTACTGAGCTGGTCTTGCTGCAGCTGCCATTTGGAAGGACTGCAGTGATGTTGAAAATATATTCCACCCCAGGTCTCAGATCAGAAAGGACAGCTGTGGTGGTGTTGGGGGCACATTTCTGTAATCTGGGCTCTTCTCCCTCACAGCTGTACTTGATGTGGATCTCATAAGAAACTCCCTCCATGCTGACGGGTCGTTCCCAGCACAGGCTCACTGAGCTGCTCTTCACATCAGTGGCTTCCACCCTCCCAGGGGCACAGGGCTCTACTGGAGAGAACAGAGACGGAGGTTTCAATCTGAGTCATTTCTCTTAGTCTGCAAACATTCTGATTCCAGTATTTTGTTTTTTATACTCATTGTATCATCAGACTAATTCAAACTTACATAAACACTCTAAATTCTCAAAGTTCTCACATCCATAGTGATCCCAGGCTTTCCAGGCCAGGAATTCAAGGCCCTCCCAATCTATCTCTCTTGCTCCATCTCCCAATGCCAACAAGGAGTCGAAATATAGCCTGTAAGTATGGGTGCCGGTTTGTGCGTGTGTGTTTGTCTTTCTCGTCCTCTCTCCCTCTTTCTCTCCCTCAGTCAAAAATACAGGCCTGTGGTCTTTGACCGACTTTCATCCCAGGCTTGAGGAGATACGGCTCATCTTATCACTAGAGTTTCTTAGAAGACACTTCATCTTGAATCCTGAAAAACATCAGGCTCTGGCAGGCCAAATAATGGTTTCTGATTCATTACGTTTCTGTGATGTTGATGGCTAGGGGTCACTGTGTGCTCAGCCAGAATGCATGCTATATGATAAGGCATAAACAATAATTTACCCTGATATATTTTGCTACTATGCTTACGTATTAGCCACGCACCAATCACAGGTAGAATTAAGTTTGTATTATTAAAACACCATTTAGATTAAAAATGGCAGAGACTGCCTCCATCTCTTCAGTTCATGCTTGTCCACCTTGTGTGTGTAGGTACTGGACTCTTTCTGCAGAAAAATAAACCCTCTTCCTTCTTGTATATAACTGGTTGTGGCTGGTCGTTATACATAACAAGATCATTTCCTCTATTCAACAATTCCATTTTGCAAGAGAAAGGCCAGGATATATATGCAATGTTTTATTAATTTACTTGTAAATATATAATAGGACAAAATCTAAAGACAACACTCGCTTTACAAGTCAGTATTTTATATCACATATTACTCACAGATCACAATTACTAATGTGAGGGCCACAGGCTCATGGTTATTAAGCTCCTTCAGGTTGGACTTTTCTGGAATCAGCCATATTTCAAACTGCTCCACAATGAGGACACATAATATTCATGGAGGGAGCGCTGACATTTTAATAAGTGGTAATAGACTAAGGAGTTCCTAAAAATATATACTCATTAAGATTCTCATTGGCGCAAAAAGCACTGCTGCTACAGCACTAGACCCTGACCCCCAGCAGGTAGGTGATCAAAGAACTCGGGGTTCTTCTACTAAAACAACCTGGGCAATTATAGTGGTCAGAAAATATCAGGTATTGTGTACAGATCATTAGAGCGGTATACAAAAGTTTGGGCTCGACTCACCTGTATATACGCATACTGAGCTGGTCTTGCTGCAGCTGCCATTTGGAAGAACTGCAGTGATGTTGAAAATATATTCCACCCCAGATCTCAGATCAGAAAGGACAGCTGTGCTGGTGTTGGGGGCACATTTCTGTAATCTGGGCTCTTCTCCCTCACAGCTGTACTTGATGTGGATCTCATAAGAAACTCCCTCCATGCTGACTGGTCGTTCCCAGCACAGGCTCACTGAGCTACTCTTCACATCAGTGGCTTCCACCCTCCCAGGGGCAAAGGGCTCTATTGGAGAGAATAGAGACGGAGGTTTCAATCTGAGCCGTCATTTCTCTTAGTCTGCAAACATTCTGATTCCAGTATTTCGTTTTTTATACTCATTGTATCATCAGACTAATTCAAACTTAAGTAAACACACTACATTCTCAAAGTTCTCACATCCATAATGATTCCAGGCTTTCCAGGCCAGGAATTCAGGGCCCTCCCAATCTATCTCTCTTGCTCCATCTCCCAATGCCAAGAAGGAGTTGAAATATAGCCTGTAAGTATGGGTGCCGGTTTGTGTGTGTGTGTTTGTCTTTCTCGTCCTCTCTCCCTCTTTCTCTACCTCTGTCAAAAATACAGGCCCTTGGTCTTTGACCGACTTTCATCCCAGGCTTGAGGAGATACGGCTCATCTTATCACTAGAGTGTCTGAGAAGACACTTCATCTTGAATCCTGAAAAACATCAGGCTCTGGCAGGCCAAAAAATGGTTTCTGATTCATTACGTTTCTGTGATGTTGATGGCTAGGGGTCACTGTGTGCTCATCCAGTATGCATGCTATATGATAAGCCATAACCAATCATTTACCCTGACATATTTTGCTTCTCTGCTTACGTAATAGCCACGCACCAATCACAGGTAGAATTAAGTTTGTATTATTAAAACACCATTTAGATTAAAAATGGCAGAGACTGCCTCCATCTCTTCAGTTCATGCTTGTCCACCTTGTTTGTGTAGGTACTGGACTCTTTCTGCTGAAAAATAAACCCTCTTCCTTCTTGTATATAACTGGCTGTGGCTGGTCATTATACATAACAAGATAATTTCCTCTGTTCAACAATTCCATTTTGCAAGAGAAAGGCCAGGATATGTATGCAATGTTTTATTAATTTACTTGTAAATATATAAAAGGACAAAATCTAAGGAGAACACTCGTTTTACAAGTCAGTATTTTATATCACATATTACTTACATATCACAATTACCAATGTGAGGGCCACAGGCCCATTGTTATGAAGCTCCTTCAGGTTGGAATTTTCAGGAAACAGCCATATTTCAAACTGCTTCCACAATGAGGACACATAATATTCATGGAGGGAGCGCTGACATTTTAATGAGTGGTAACAGACTAAGGGGTCCCTGAAAATATATACTCATTAAGATTCTCATGGGCACAAAAAGCACTGCTGCTACAGCACTAGACCCTCACCCCCACCAGGTAGGTCACCAGAGAACTCGGGGTTCTTCTACTATAACAACCTGGGCAATTATAGTGGTCAGAAAATGTCAGGTATTGTGTACAGATCATTAGAGCGGTATGCAAAAGTCTTGGCTCAACTCACCTGTATATACGCTTACTGAGCTGGTCTTGCTGCAGCTGCCATTTGGAAGGACTGCAGTGATGTTGAAAATATATTCCACCCCAGGTCTCAGATCAGAAAGGACAGCTGTGGTGGTGTTGGGGGCACATTTCTGTAATCTGGGCTCTTCTCCCTCACAGCTGTACTTGATGTGGATCTCATAAGAAACTCCCTCCATGCTGACGGGTCGTTCCCAGCACAGGCTCACTGAGCTGCTCTTCACATCAGTGGCTTCCACCCTCCCAGGGGCACAGGGCTCTATTGGGGAGAACAGAGATGGAGGTTTCAATCTCAGCCATCATTTCTCTTAGTCTGCAAACATTCTGATTCCAGTATTTTGTTTTTTATATTTATTGTATAATCAGACTAATTCAAACTTACATAAACACTCTAAATTCTCAAAGTTCTCACATCCATAGTGATCCCAGGCTTTCCAGGCCAGGAATTCAAGGCCCTCCCAATCTATCTCTCTTGCTCCATCTCCCAATGCCAACAAGGAGTCGAAATATAGCCTGTAAGTATGGGTGCTGGTTTGTGTGTGTGTGTTTGTCTTTCTCGTCCTCTCTCCCTCTTTCTCTCCCTCAGTCAAAAATACAGGCCTGTGGTCTTTGACCGACTTTCATCCCAGGCTTGAGTAGATATGGTTCATCTTATCACTAGAGTTTCTTAGAAGACACTTCATCTTGAATCCTGAAAAACATCAGGCTCTGGCAGGCCAAATAATGGTTTCTGATTCATTACGTTTCTGTGATGTTGATGGCTAGGGGTCACTGTGTGCTCAGCCAGTATGCATGCTATATGATAAGGCATAAACAATCATTTACCCTGATATATTTTGCTACTATGCTTACGTATTAGCCACGCACCAATCACAGGTAGAATTAAGTTTTTATTATTAAAACACCATTTAGATTAAAAATGGCAGAGACTGCCTCCATCTCTTCAGTTCATGCTTGTCCACCTTGTGTGTGTAGGTACTGGACTCTTTCTGCAGAAAAATAAACCCTCTTCCTTCTTGTATATAACTGGTTGTGGCTGGTCATTATACCTAACAAGATAATTTCCTCTGTTCAACAATTGCATTTTGCAAGAGAAAGGCCAGGATATGTATGCAATGTTTTATTAATTTACTTGTAAATATATAATAGGACAAAATCTAAAGACAACACTCGTTTTATAAGTGAGTATTTTATATCACATATTTCTTACAGATCACAATTACTAATGTGAGGGCCACAGGCCCATTGTTATTAAGCTCCTTCAGGTTGGACTTTTCTGGAATCAGCCATCTTTCAAACTGCTTCCACAATGAAGACACATAATTACATTACATTGCGTGGCATTTAGCAGACGCTCTTATCCAGAGCAACGTACAACAAAGTGCAAATCAAACACAAGAACAAGTGCAAAAGTGGACCTGAGAGGACAGTACTTTTCCGAGTCCTAGTGTAAACACCGAGTCCCCACCTTCAAACGCAAGCTGAAGACACACCTCTTCAAGCAGCACCTCTCCCCATCCCTCCCTACCTCCCTGTGAACCTTAATTGTTGTCTCTGTGACTTGCTTTGTGTATCGGTATTTTTTAGTTGGCTAGGTAAGCAGTGTTTTGATAGTTAACTTTGGTCACTTTTGCTCTTTTTGTTTGTTTCTTATTGTTTCTTATAAAGCCAATAAAAACAACAATATTTATACAAGTAACGATATCTGTACATAAGTGCCATTACGGTCTAAATTCATGGAGGGAGCGCTGACATTTTAATAAGTGGTAACAGACTAAGGAGTCCCTGAAAATATATTCTCATTAAGATTCTCATGGGCACAAAAAGCTAAGTGCATCATTCTGACCAGGTGTTTAGTATCGCTGCGGACTTTCCTCTAGACGCGGTAACTTTGATTTTTAAATTGCTCATTTGAACAGCAAGGGTTAGGGCTTGAGCCAGTTTGTTTGTCTGTTACCTGTTAATCACTTCTACTGGTTGCATACCTATAGAGTGATTGAACATTTGTCTTAAATAGCTTAAATAGCTGTGGAATTTATCAGTAGATTAGCTTTGATTTGATATTGCTTGTGAGCAATTGTAGGCAATTTAAATAGGCGTGTCAGAGTGACGCTAGCGTCGCTCCGTCCCAGTTTGTGATGTTAAGTTTCACCCCATCCCAGTCTGCTCTCTCCCTCGAAGAACCCCCTTCGACGTGGGCCTCCACGGCGTCGGAACCCCTCGAACCTCAGCTACCCCCCACTGACCCCTTGTGAGGACTTTGCTGTCACAGGGGGACTATGGAACTGCCAGTCTGCCACTCGGAAGGCTGACTTCATCCCTGCGTATGCCTCCCTCCAGTCCCTACAATTCCTTGCCCTCACGGAGACCTGGATCACACCTGACAACACCGCCACTCCCGCTGCCCCCTCATCCTCCTTCTCCTTCTCGCACACTCCACGGCCTTCCGGCCGTGGCGGTGGTACTGGTCTTTTAATTTCCCCCTCGTGGAAATTCTCTGTTCTCCCCCTCTCTGACCTGTCCATATCAACTTTTGAATTCCATTCTCTTGCAGTATCCTACCCTACTAACCTTTTCATTGCAGTTATCTACCGTCCTCCAGGGCCCCTGGGAAACTTCCTTGATGAGCTAGACACCCCTCTCAGCCCCTTCCCTGAGGATGGCACCCCACTGATTCTCCTTGGAGACTTCAACATCCACCTAGAAGCCTCCCAGGCTGCTGCCTTCCTACCGCTAATCCACTCCTTCGGCCTCTCCCTGCAACACTCTCCTCGAACCCACAAGGCGGGCAATGTCCTAGACCTTGTCTTTCTGAGGAACTGCTCATGCTCCGATTTCACGGTTACCCCTCTGCACACATCTGATCGCCACTTCATCTCATTCTCCCTCCCTCTTCCTCCCCATCCTCCTCCCCCTCCTCCCACCCACACTTCCTCAGCCCGCCGTAACCTCCGCTCCCTCTCACCCTCTTCCTTCGCCAGCACCGTCATCGCCTCACTCCTCCCTCTTGAATCCTTCTTCAAACTCCCCACTAACTCTGCATCTGCCACCCTCCTTTCATCTCTCTCCTCCGCCTTTGACTCTCTCTGTCCGCCTGTCTCAAAGCCACCTCGCACATCCCCTCTCAATCCTTGGATATCTGACACCCTCCGTACCTCCAAGGCCAGCCTCCGCGCAGCGGAGAGGAAGTGGGGGAAATCCAGAGACGCTTCAGACCTCACGACTTACCAGTCTCTCCTGGCGGCATTCTCTTCCGCTGTCACTGCCGCCAAAGCAAAATACTTTCAAACACAAATTCAGAACTCTGGTTCTAACCCCCGGAAACTTTTCTCTATTTTCTCCTCTCTCCTCAATGCACCGCCTCCTCCTCCTCAGTCCTCCTTCGCTGCTGATGACTTTGCTGATTTCTTCGATGAGAAGGTCACAGTCATCCGTAGATCCTTTACAACCACCGCCCCCTCACTGTGCCCTTCCCCCCCTCTAGGCCCATCCCTTCCTTTTCCACTTTCTCCCCCCTTACAGACTCTGATGTTTCTCAACTCCTGCTCTGCCACCGCCCTACAACCTGTGCCCTTGACCCTATCCCCTCTTCTCTTCTCCAAACTATCACACCTGACATTCTCCCATTTGTCACCTCCCTTGTCAACTCCTCCCTGTCTTCCGGCTGTTTTCCGGCATCCTCCAAGAGGGCCCACATCACTCCGCTGCTAAAAAAGCCTACTCTGGATACCTCCATCATCCAGAACTACCGCTCAGTATCTCTTCTTCCTTTTCTTTCTAAAAGCATAGAACGAGCCGCTTCTAGTCAACTTTCTTCTTTCTTTTCTAACAACAACCTGCTAGACCCCCATCAGTCTGGCTTCAGATCGGGCCACTTGACAGAGACTGCGCTCCTCTCCGTCAGTGAGTCACTCCATGTGGCACGAGCAGCCTCCCTCTCCTCTGTCCTCATTCTTCTAGATCTCTCTGCTGCCTTCGACACTGTGGATCACTCCATCCTCCTGTCTGCCCTGTCAGCAACGGGCATCTGTGGCACAGCCCTGGACTGGATTGAGTCCTACCTCTCTGGTCACTCCTTCCAGGTTGCCTGGGCTGGTTCGGTATCGACACCTCGGCCCCTCGCCACAGGAGTTCCCCAGGGCTCAGTCCTAGGCCCGCTTCTTTTTTCTCTTTACACTCGTTCCCTTGGCCCTGTGATCACTGCACATGGGCTATCCTACCACTGCTACGCGGACGATACCCAACTCTTCGTCTCGTTCCCGCCGTCTGATACGCAGGTTTCAGCCCGTATCTCTGCTTGCCTGAGTGACATCCAGAGCTGGATGGACAACCACCATCTAAAGCTCAACCCAGGTAAGACTGAAATGATATTCATCCCTGCTAAAACCTCTCCCCATCTGGATCTCTCCATTTCCCTCGGGGATACCACACTCACGCCGTCACCCAGTGCAAGGAACCTCGGCGTGGTGATGGACAGCAGACTGTCCCTCTCCGAGAACATTGTGGCGGTGACCCGGTCATGCAGGTTCTTCCTATACAACATACGGAGAATCCGCCCCTTTCTCACCCCCTACTCGACCCAGCTCCTGGTCCAAGCGATGGTTCTGTCCCGCCTGGACTACTGCAATTCCCTCTTGGCTGGCCTCCCAGCGTCTGCCATCAGACCCCTCCAACTCATCCAGAATGCAGCAGCTCGTCTGGTCTTCAACCTTCCCAAATACTCACACGTCACCCCCCTGCTTACTTCCCTCCACTGGCTGCCTGTCATGGCTCGCATCAAATTCAAAACATTGGTGCTAGCCTTGCAAGCAGTTAAGGGGTCTTCCCCAGCTTATCTACAAAAAATCATCAGACCCTACACCCCTGCCAGACCTCTTCGCTCAGCCTCCACAGGCCGCTTGGCACCTCCCCCTCTCCGAACCTCCACATCACGCTCACGACTACTGTCTGTTCTGGCTCCACGGTGGTGGAACGAACTCCCCATTGAGGTCAGAACTGTAGAAACTCTCCCCACCTTCAAGCGCAAGCTGAAGACACACCTCTTCAAGCAGCACCTCTCCCCATCCCTCCCTACCTCCCTGTGAACCTTAATTGTTGTCTCTGTCACTTGCTTTGTGTATCTGAATTTTTAGTTGGCTAGGTAAGCAGTGTTTCGATAGTTAACTTTGGTCACTTTTGCTCTGTTTGTTTCTTTGTTGTACAGGTAGCAGTTGAAATTGTACTTCCCTCTAGGGTCTTTCAGCGAACTTATCCCTGGTTATGGGTATGCACTTTGTTGTACGTCGCTCTGGATAAGAGCGCCTGCCAAATGCCAATAATGTAATGTAAAAAAAAAAGCACTGCTGACAGCACTAGACCCTCACCCCCACCAGGTAGGTCATCAGAGAACTCGGGGTTCTTCTACTATAACAACCTGGGCAATTATAGTGGTCAGAAAATGTCAGGTATTGTGTACAGATCATTAAAGCGGTATGCAAAAGTTTGGGCTCAACTCACCTGTATATACGCTTACTGAGCTGGTCTTGCTGCAGCTGCCATTTGGAAGGACTGCAGTGATGTTGAAAATATATTCCACCCCAGGTCTCAGATCAGAAAGGACAGCTGTGGTGGTGTTGGGGGCACATTTCTGTAATCTGGGCTCTTCTCCCTCACAGCTGTACTTGATGTGGATCTCATAAGAAACTCCCTCCATGCTGACCGGTCGTTCCCAGCACAGGCTCACTGAGCTGCTCTTCACATCAGTGGCTTCCACCCTCCCAGGGGCACAGGGCTCTATTGGAGAAAAGTTACATTTACATTTACATTTTAGTCATTTGGCAGATGCTTTTAATCCAAAGCGATTTACAAATGCATAGGTTCTTCCACAAGTTAAAGCAAATTCATTATTTCTCCTCCACGACAAGCATCCAACAAAACTTCAAAAAGTCCTGGATATTTATTCAACCCCATCCACCCTTTTGGTTGAGTTGATATTTTTAAAGTAATAAAAACTGTGACATGATAATAACCGCATGATAGTGATGCCTGATTGCAAAAAAGAATCTACTCTAGCGAGCACAGCAGTTTAATTTCTTATCAGTTTCTTATTTGTAATGCAGTGGCCAGGGTACCAGAGGGTTCAGTCGACTAGGGTCCGCATTTCATCGCTCCATAGCAGCCCACACTGGTTGCTAGGGAACCAAGGGCCGTATTACAGAAACATCTCATCTGGATTGTCCATCCATCCATTATCTGAACCCACTTATCCTGATCAGGGTCGCAGGGGGGCTGGAGCCTATCCCAGCATACATTTGGCAAAAGGCAGGAATACACCCTGGACAGGTCGCCAGTCCATCGCAGGGCACACACACCATTCACTCACACACTCATACTCATCTGTATTGTAACAATGGTAATTTCAGTTGGTCCTGACATCCAAAAGTGGACATTTATTTGGCTTTAATCAATGTAATAATAAATATAATCAGCAGTTATCAGTTGGCAGGCTTGAAATATTTCTCTTTATATGTAATGAATCTTTTGAGCCTTTTGAGCCTTTTCCACCATACTCTAATTTTTTTGAGATGCACCTGTACATATCAGACAAAACAATTAGGCAATACAGTAAACATACAGAAGAAATGCATCAAATTCGAGAATTACTTCACAGCACAATTAGTAATGTTTTGTAAATATTTTTTGTCTCATTGTGTTTTGTAGCGAGTGGCAGTATATTGTGCTTTAGACACACTCCAGGAGAGGCCAAACACACACATTCCCTCCTCTCTCCAGGAGAGGCCAAACACACACATTCCCTCCTCTCTCCAGGAGAGGCCAAACACACACATTCCCTCCTCTCTCCAGGAGAGGCCAAACACACACATTCCCTCCTCTCTCCAGGAGAGGCCAAACACACACACTCCGTCCTCTCTCCAGGAGAGCCCAAACACACACATTCCCTCCTCTCTCCAGGAGAGGCCAAACACACACATTCCCTCCTCTCTCCAGGAGAGGCAGCCAAACTGTGGGCACACTTCTTTTATTTCGGGTTCTTTTTTGCTTTTTTGATTGGCTTATAGTAATTCATTTAAAATTTTGAACATTGTGATTGTTTGAATTGTGTATGTATTTGCAATGTTTTAAATAAAGGGGATATAAAAAGAAATCTCTTTTTCTTTTTCTCTTTCTCTCGGTCTCTTGTTCATTCTGTCTTTCACTCTGTCTCATCTTCCTCCTCTTCATATTTCAGTCAGTCCATCCCTCCAGCCTCTGTCTTCCATATGTCCTCTCAGGTCCTCTTTGGACTGAGTGGTGAAATTGCATTAATGAATGATGTGTTTGTAGGCAGTGTGTATGTTGGGGATGAAATGGCAGTGTGTTTGTACCCTTGGGTATTGGGGTTGGAGATATCTCTTGCTCATCCTAGAGAGAGAGAGACAGAGAGAGAGAGAGAGAGAGAGAGAGAGAGAGAGAGAGAGAGAGAGAATAATAACTGTTATGATACTGTAATAACTGTGTTATGATACTGTAATAACTGTGTAATGAGAGTATAATGGCAGTACCAGTGCTTTGGACACCTGGTGGATGGCATCATGAATTCCACGGCTGTGCAGCTCAAACACCTTCTCTGTCACTGGGAGGCAGTCTGAATACACAACACACCACACACACACAACACAACACAATAAACACACAACACAATCCACACCACACACACAACACAACACAATAAACACACAACACAATACACACCACACACACACACCACACAATACACACCACACACAAAACACAATACATGCATAACACAATACACACCACACACACAATACATACACACAACGTGCAAACAATACAGCACTGTGACCACCATTAACATGTAATACTGCATCTCTGCCTCCTTCAGACAGAGATATGAACCTTGCTTGTCTTTCCTGCTAACTGTTACACCACTGACATTGGCTGTCAGACACTAACTCACAGACGGACACACTGACAGACTGACTAACTGACTCATTGACTGAGATTGACTGGCTGGCACATGCCTCTCCTGTTCTCACCATGGAAAGAGGGGCGTTTTTGGGGGCTGGGGTCCCAGCATCTCTCCATGAGGTCAATGATCTCCCCCAAACCCTCAACTGCTGCCCTGTTCACCCCCTCCAGACTGGGCCTGTACCCCTCTGGGACCCGAAACCGGATCCTGCCTAACGCAGCATCTGAGAGAGGGATGGACAGAGAGAGAGGGATGGACAGAGAGAGAGTTTCTGTAATGATGAAGAACATGCAGGAGATAGGAGATAGACCAGCAGCACAAGTCACATATGAGCTGTGGTCTAAGGATGGACAGAGTCACTCACCACCATAGGGCTTCCTACCAGTGATTATAGACGAGAGCAGGATGGCATAACTGGGAAAGAGAGAGAGTGAGAGAGAGAGATAAATGTAAATCAGCAGGATGGCATAGCTGGGAGTGAGAGAGAGAGGTGGAGGTGGGGGTGGGGGTGGGGTGTACCTGTAGGAGGCGGGGGTGGGGGTAGGGTGTACCTGTAGGAGGTGGGGGTGGGGTGTACCTGTAGGGGGTGGGGTGGGGGTGGGGTGTATCTGTAGGAGGTGGGGGTGTACCTGTAGGAGGTGGGGGTGGGGGTGGGGTGTACCTGTAGGAGGTGGAGGTCGGGTGGGGTGTATCTGTAGGCGGTGGGAGTGGGGGTGGGGGTGTACCTGTAGGAGGTTGGGGTGGGGGTGGGGGGTAGCTGTAGGAGGTGGAGGTCGGGTGGGGTGTATCTGTAGGAGGTGGGAGTGGGGGTGTACCTGTAGGAGGTGGGGGTGGGGGTGGGGGGTACCTGTAGGAGGTGGGGGTGGGGGTGGGGGGTACCTGTAGGAGGTGGGGGTGGAGGTGGGGTGTACCTGTAGGAGGTGGAGGTCGGGTGGGGTGTATCTGTAGGCGGTGGGAGTGGGGGTGGGGGTGTACCTGTAGGAGGTTGGGGTGGGGGTGGGGGGTACCTGTAGGAGGTGGGGGGTAGCTGTAGGAGGTGGAGGTCGGGTGGGGTGTATCTGTAGGAGGTGGGAGTGGGGGTGTACCTGTAGGAGGTGGGGGTGGGGGTGGGGGGTACCTGTAGGAGGTGGGGGTGGGGGTGGGGGGTACCTGTAGGAGGTGGGGGTGGAGGTGGAGGTGTACCTGTAGGAGTCAGAGGCGGGCGTGGCTTTGTAGGCCCAGTCAGAGGCGAAGGCTTCGGGGGGCATGTAGGGCAGCGTGCCCCCGTCCTCCCCCCGCTCCCCCACACTGGAAATACTGCGCATCACTCGGGCCAGACCAAAATCTGTGATCTACAGAGAGAGAGAGAGAGAGAGAGAGAGCTTTTCATTCTAGAGACACTTCACTGCTAAGAGCTGAGCCCAGAGCCCCCTCACTCAGCCCAGAGAAGAGCCCCCAACTGAACCAGATTATCCGACACCAGCACACATCTGCCCAGAGAAGACCGGATGTGCAACCATCAGTAGATTGTGAATCTGTGAGCTACAGAGAGAGAGAGAAAGAGAGTGATCCAGCCCAAAGGTGTGCAAGAGATTAACCTCAACATATTGATGCACGGAATAGCAATGCTAGCGCAGGCTATGCTAAGGACAGGTGGAGTGAGAGGAACCTTGGGACTCGCCTTGGCCCAGAGGCATGGAGAGATAGAGGAAGCCTGGGACTCGTCTTGGCCCAGAGGCCTGGAGAGATAGAGGAAGCCTGGGACTCGCCTTGGCCCAGAGGCCTGGAGAGATAGAGGAAGCCTGGGACTCGCCTTTGCTCCGAAGCCGTGGTCCAGCAGCACGTTGCTGGGCTTGAGGTCGAGGTGCAGCAGTGGGGGGCAAAGCTTGTGCAGGAAGTTCATGCCAAGAGCCACCTGATGAGCCAGGCGGAAGGCCAGGGGCCAGGGAGGGGGGCCCCTCAGCCTCTTCAGGAGGGACTCCACAGACCCCCTCTCCATCAGCTCCATCACCAGGCCCATCTGGCACGAGAGCCCCCTGCCGGGGGGAACACCCCGGTACACCCCAAAAATACGCACCACATACGGGCTCCCACCCTGCCGCATGAACTCAGCCTCCTTCAGCAGAGATGCACTGGAACTGAGAGAGGGAGGGGCAGGAGAGAGAGAAGGTGAGAGAGGGGGAGAGAGGAAGGGGGAGGAGAGAGAGAAGGAGGGAGGGAGGGGGAGGAGAGAGAGAAGGAGAGAGAGGGAGAGAGAGGAGAGAGGGAGGGAGGAGAGAGAAGAGAGAGGCAGGAGGGAAAGAGAAAGAGAGAGGGAGGAGGAGCAGAGAGAGGGTTGGGGAGGAGAGAGATAGAAGCAGAGAGGGGGAGGAGAGAGAGAAGGAGAGAGGGAGGGGGAGGAGAGAAAGAGAAGGACAGAGGAGAGATTTTTAGACATTTTTTAACATTAAAATCCATGTTTTCTGTGTGTGTGTATGTGCGTGTGTACATGTGTGTGTGATTGTGTGTGTACATGGGTCTGTGTGTGTGTGTGTGCGTACATGTACACGTATGTGTGTGTGCGTGTGTGTGATTGCGTGTGTACATGTGTACATGTGTGTGTGATTGTGTGTACATGTGTGTGATTGTGTGTGTACATGTGAGTGTGATTGTATGTACATGTGTGTGTGATTGTGTGTACATGTGTGTGTGATTGTGTGTGTGTATGTGTGTGTGTGTGTACATGTATACATGTGTGTGTGTGTGTGTGTGTGTACATGTGTACATGTATACATATGTGTGTGTGTCTCTCTCTGTGTGATATTACCCATCATCATAATTCAATAGTTTGATTGCCACCTCCATCCCCAAATCTTTGTGTTTGGCCTTATAGATCTGTCCGAAACCCCCAGATCCAATGACAGACCAGTCCGGCAGTGTGCAGTCTTCAACCAATCCAAAATGCTGCATTTCTAGAACAGAAAGACATTAAAGGGTAAGTGCACCCAAAAAAGAAATTTCCACTTATCCAGAGTACTATCTAGCCAACCAGATCATTTCACTGAAACAAATGTTCTAGATAATTAACGCTTTGCCCCAGAATACTGGTGTACTTCAGCAGAAACTTCTGCTTGTGAGGACACAGTTGAGTCCCGGCAGTTAAATAAATAAAATGTGCATTTTCAAGCCATGTTGATGTTTGCAAGTAACTGTCACACTACAGTACATTAACACTGCACTGAGAGAGAGAGGGTTAATACAGTATATACACACTGACTCCACACTACAGTACATTAACACTGCACTGAGAGAGAGGGTTAATACAGTATATACACTGCACACTACAGTACATTAACACTGCACTGAGAGAGAGGGTTAATACAGTATATACACTGCACACTACAGTACATTAACACTGCACTGAGAGAGAAGGTTAATACAGTGTATACACACTACAGTACATTAACACTGCACTGAGAGAGAAGGTTAATACAGTGTATACACACTACAGTACATTAACACTGCACTGAGAGAGGGTTAATACAGTATATACACACTGACTCCACACCACAGTACATTAACACTGCACTGAGAGAGGGTTAATACAGTATATACACACTGCACACTACAGTACATTAACACTGCACTGAGAG
This sequence comes from Conger conger, assembly GCF_963514075.1. Lineage (NCBI taxonomy): Eukaryota > Metazoa > Chordata > Actinopteri > Anguilliformes > Congridae > Conger > Conger conger. The sequence continues at coordinate 62,230,606 of NC_083767.1, read as the reverse complement.
AGGGTTAATACAGTATATACACACTGACTTCACACCACAGTACATTAAGAGAGAGATGTGACTGAGTGTGTACTACATAGTTCACTGTGTGCTATAGGATGCTCAGAGGAAATGCCCACTTCCTTCAACATCCTGCGTCTTTCACGCAACTTCCCTATTTTAATGAACAGCTCCAATCCCAATGTTGCAACCTAACTAAGAACAAAAATTAAAGAAAAAAAACTTGACTTGAAACAAACTCTTGAGACTTCACGTCAAGACGTTTCCGGTTATGAATGGGTATTCACTTAGATAAGCACTGCTTCCGTTTTTAGTCAGGTTTCATTTCATTTAAAACACCTGAAACAAAGAACAATGATGTGCTACGTCTTCTCTTGAGGACTCTTGGTTGTAAAGAGGTCGGGTCAGTTATAACTAACTGCATACAGGCATGCAGATCTACCGGGCTGTTTTCCTGCATGACCACGGTCTGATCACCTGCTCAAATGTACAGATGCTTATGTTACAGGATATCCATTTATAGAGGTATTTAGTGAAGCAAGTCAGGTTTTGAATCTGTACACACACACGCACACGCACACAGACATACAGACACACACGATTGAAGGCTGCATTCAAAAAGGTTCCAATAGGAACCCCGTGATTCCATAAAAGAATGCTATCTAGTTAAAGGGTTCTTTGTCTGGTAAAACTGTTCTTTGTCTGGGAGTTTTCACACTTCACACCTATGATAGAGGGGAACTGAAAATGGTTCACTTATGGAATCAAATCAAATACCCTTTCAGAACCCCTTTTTAAGAGTGGAGATATCTGCCACTGTTCTTGAGTTAGCTTACCCAGAGTTAGCTCTCCCACTTTTCTAGACTTCAGACTGATATTGCTAAATAAACGTTACAGTTGCTGAAAGTGTTAGAGAAGTAAAGTGTGCTTAGTAGCTTAAGTGTAGACAGATATTGAGTTACAGGTGAATTCACACCAGTTTGCTTCTTCTGCTTCTGCTTATCCTACCTGAGCGAGAAGTTCGTCCGAACTGTTGAAATTTCATCATAAGTAAACTGATTTTGAAATTTGATCTACTCAAATGTATTTTCTATTTCAAACTTTTACCATGCAGGTGTTAAAGGACCTACGTGACGCACGCAGAATTTCCCTAATTCTGTAATATGGCTTGTGAAAGAGCCACCTGATGAGCCAGACGGGAAGGCCAGGGGCCAGGGAGGGGGGCCCCCCAGCCTCTTCAGGAGGGACTCCACAGACCCCCTCTCCATCAGCTCCATCACCAGGCCCATCTGGCTCGAGTGCCCCCTGCCGGGGGGAACACCCCGGTACACCCCAAAAACACGCACCACATACAGGCTCCCACCCTGCTGCATGAACTCAGCCTCCTTCAGCAGAGATGCACTGGAACTGAGAGAGGGAGGGGGAGGAGAGAGAGAAGGAGAGAGAGGGGGAGAGGGGGAGGAGAGAGAGAAGGAGAGAGAGGGGGAGAGAGGGAGGGGGAGGAGAGAAAGAGGAGAGAGGGAGGAGGAGCAGAGAGAGGGATGGGGAGGAGAGAGAGAGAGAGGGGGAGAGGGGGAGGAGAGAGAGAAGTAGAGAGAGGGAGGAGAGAGAGGAGAGGGGGAGAGGGGGAGGAGAGAGAAGGAGAGAGGGAGGGGGAGGAGAGAGAGGGATGGGGAGGAGAGAGAGAGAGGGGGAGAGGGGGAGGAGAGAGAGAAGTAGAGAGGGAGGGGGAGGAGAGAGAGGGATGGGGAGGAGAGAGAGAGAGGGGGAGAGGGGGAGGAGAGAGAGAAGTAGAGAGGGGGAGGAGAGAGAGAGGAGAGAGGGGGAGGAGAGAGAGAAGTAGAGAGAGGGAGGAGAGAGAGGAGAGGGGGAGAGGGGGAGGAGAGAGAAGGAGAGAGAGGGGGAGAGGGGGAGGAGAGAGAAGGAGAGAGGGAGGGGGAGGAGAGAGAGGGATGGGGAGGAGAGAGAGAGAGAGGGGGAGAGGGGGAGGAGAGAGAGAAGTAGAGAGAGGGAGGAGAGAGAGGGGAGAGGGGGAGGAGAGAGAAGGAGAGAGAGGGGGAGAGGGGGAGGAGAGAGAAGGAGAGAGGGAGGGAGAGGAGAGAAAGGGATGGGGAGGAGAGAGAGAGAGAGGGAGGGAGGAGAGAGAAGGAGAGAGGCAGGAGAGCAAGAGAAGGAGAGAGGGAGGAGGAGCAGAGAGAGGGTTGGGGAGGAGAGAGATAGAAGCAGAGAGGGGGAGGAGAGAGAGAAGGAGAGAGGGAGGAGGCCAAGTGGGAAGAGAGATTTTTTTACATTACTTTAAAATCCATGTTTCCTGTGTGTGTGTACATGTGTGTGTGATTGTGTGTACATGTGTGTGTGTATGTGTGTGTACATGTGTGTGTGATTGTGTGTACATGTGTGTGTGTATGTGTGTGATTATGTGCGTACATGTCAGTGTGATTGTGTGTACATGTGTGTGATTGTGTGCGTACATGTGAGTGTGATTGTGTGTGTAAATGTGTGTGTGATTGTGTGTGTACATGAGTGTGATTATGTGTGTACATGTGAGCATGATTGTGTGTGTATGTGTGTGATTGTGTGTGATTGTGTGTGTACATGTTTGTGTGATTGTGTGTGTACATGGTTGTGTGATTGTGTGGGTACATGTGTGTGATTGTGTGTGTACATGTGAGCGTGATTGTGTGTGTACGTGTGTGACTGTGTGTGTACGTGAGTGATTGTGTGTGTAGATGTTTTGGTGATTGTGTGTGTCCATGTTTTGGTGATTGTGTGTGTACATGTGAGCATGATTGTGTGTGTACGTGTGTGATTGTGTGTGTACGTGTGTGATTGTGTGTGTACATGTTTTGGTGATTGTGTGTGTACATGTGAGCATGATTGTGTGTGTACATGTGAGCCTGATTGCGTGTGTAAGTGTGTGATTGTGTGTGTACGTGTATGATTGTGTGTACGTGTGTGATTGTGTGTGTACGTGTGTGATTGTGTGTGTACGTGTGTGATTGTGTGTACGTGTGTGATTGTGTGTGTACGTGTGTGATTGTGTACACTTCCCCCCCACCTCCCTCATCACTCACACCTGATGACTTTGTCTCCTTCTTTGAAAAGATGGTCGATGCCATTCGCAATTCCTTCTCCCCACCCTCTCCCCCTGTTGACCCTCCTACCTTCCCCAACTCCCTATCCTCCTTTTCTCCCCTCTGACTCCGACACTTTGAAACTCCTTACATCCCACCACTCGACCACCTGTCCTCTTGACCCCATCCCCTCTCCCCTTCTACAATCTAACTCTAATGACATTCTCCCTTTTCTCTCCTCTCTAATCAAAACCTCCCTCTCTTCCGGCACCAGAGTCATTCCCCTGCTCAAAAAACCTACTCTTGACCCCTCTGCCCTGAACAACTACCGGCCTGTCTCTCTTCTTCCCTTTCTCACTAAAACTCTGGAATGGGTGGTCTGCTCCCAACTGTCCACTTATCTTCTCCAGAACAATCCCCACGATCCCAACCAGTCTGGCTTCAAGAGTGGCCACTCCACTGAGACTGCCCTGCTCGCGGTCACTGAGTCACTCCACTCTGCTAAAGCCAAATCCCTCGCCTCTGCCCTCATCTTCCTCGACCTATCTGCCTTTTCTTACCATTCTAACGCCGATGACACTGTAAGGGTAATTTTCTTAATTGATTCTTAATTGACAATGTGTGTTAACATAAAGACAATCACGTGATTACAAATAATCTTTTAGTGATAATCCTTATTACTATTAGACAACTTTCTGAATTAATTGCTTACTATGAGTCTTTTTCTGTCTCTCTCCAGCAGACAGACAGCCTTTCACCTTAATGTCTCTGCTTCTCAGCTAGCACATTCTGGTCTTACAGCAAGGTCAACAAGGGGTATTCAGAAGACAAAATACTGATAAATGTTCGTGGCCAGCTTCATGTCTTTTTGTTTTGGTAAAGCCCCCCCTTCAGGAAAAGTGTGGATAAGAGTCTTACTACGTCTGATTCAAATCAGAAAGCCGGTAAGCTTTCTCACTTTCTGTCATTTCTTTGCAAATAAATACGAAAGTTAAATAGAAGAATAGCTATTGTTGTGTTTTTACTGGATCTGTTTCATCAGACGATGCTCACCTGTGATAGCTTATTTGTGCATGTTAAAAAGGGAATTTTCCCCCGCACAACACCCAACTCTCAGGTCACCACATATATCTGCCTGCTTGGCTCATATCTCTGCGTGGATGACTTCCCACCACCTGAAGCTTAACCTGGCCAAGACTGAGCTTCTCTACATCCCTTCTAAGTCCTCTCCGACAATTGACCTCTCACTCACTGTTGAGGACTTGTTGTAGTTTCCGCCTCCCATACGGCAAATAATCTTGGGGTGACTCTTGATAACTGCCTCACCCAGGCTCCACAAGTATCCACCACTGCCAGAACCTGCAAGTTCTTCCTCTACAATATACGCCGCATCTGTCATCTCCTGATGGAGAAAGCCACCCAGCTCCAAGTCCACTGCAACTCCCTCCTAGGTGCATTGTTTTGTTTGTTGGTGCCAGAAAGGGCCTCGTTTTTACCGTAATGATAATCTTTATGCCATGAAAACACATGTAGGGCCGATGTATTATTTGAACACGCTATAATTGAAACGTCTAATTGAAATGAAGACATACAGCGCCATGAGCAGTATTTGCATCCTGAGTGATGTTCTGCTTTAATATCTGACCAAAATATGAGAAATAGATGACAATAGACCTCTTTTAAGATGGTCCATCATTCTGGCCTGGCACTGAAAAGATTATATAGACAATTCACACACCAAATATTTTTGGTACTTCTGGGCATGACTCTGCCACATGAACACCAATAAGATTAAGGGTATGAGAGGCACAGGGCGAGAATGTAGTAAGTGGATAATTCTTCAGTATCAGTGCTTGCACTCCCTTCACTTTACCTGACATGTTTGCCCCATTATCATAACATTGTCCTCCGCAGTCTGCTATGTCTATACCTTGGTCGTGCAATGCCTTCTCAATCATTTCCGCTATTTCACTGCCAGTCTTTCTGTAAAAGCCTTTGAATTCAAGGAAGCCTTCAGTGATCTCCCATTCATCCTTGTCTTTGTCATAGTGCACAAATCTTAAAAGTAGAACTTGCTGCTCTGTATGGGAGATGTCTGGAGTAGCATCACAAATAATAGAATAGTAAATGGCATCCTCCATTTAATTCACTATTGTTTTTACAACTCTCTTGCCACACAGTTCTATAAACTTGTTTTGGATGTCAGAGCTCAGATGAGTCAGTCTTGTTCCATTTTTTCGTCTCTCACTTTTTGTAAATGTTCATTTAAGAGTGGATCATAATGGGACAAGAGCTCTAGCATGCCTAGGAAATTTCCATTATGGACATCTAGGTCTTTGGTTTTCCCTCTGAAAGCTAAATTTCTTGATGCCAAGTGCAGTGTGACATCCAAAATTCGCTCCAAGAGAGCTGTTTTTTTCCATTTCCAATTCAATCTGTTTGTGCAACTGATAGTCAATGCCATTCACAGACTTTGCAGAGTGCTGCAGGTATTTCCACTGCAAATAGTCTCTGTGTCCCTTAGTCCTCTCATGAACAGGAAATTTATCATACATTCCACGCCACTTAACTTCAGACATCTTGTGGTCATTTACTACTCAGTGCATTCTGGGAAGGCGTTTTCTGTTCCTGTGAGAAAAGCACACGTGGGATGCAATATAATACCTTCGTGCTTTTGCTGTGGGTGACCCAGTCTCTTTTCATCTTCTCCCGTCCGTTGGCCAACTTTGTGTATTTCAAATACCGGGGAAAAGGCTTGCCTTCAGAGTCCTGCGGCTGTTTTTGTTTGGTCTGTGTCTGCTGTGGTGGCTACATTTCTGACACTGTCGGTCAATCTACCTGGCCACAATCCCGGATCATCATCATCATCATCATCATCATCATCATCAGAGAAAAAGTTTTCCTCCTCTTCACAGGCCCCTTTAGCAGACCTTTGTCCTTCAGCTTTGACTCGGTCCTGCATCTTCCTCACTTTCCCTCTTTGTCCCTCTTCCTCACTTTCACTTTCTCTTGAGCTAGCACTAGCTAATGTTAGCTCTGTGCCACTTACTAGCTAGCCACTGTGCAGGCAAGAAAAACCTGCTCCACACTAGGGATGTGACAAATCATCAGTTTTTATAACTGGTTACCATACCTTTTTTTAAACGGTTAACTGGTTAAAAGATACTGCTTGAGGTCGTATCTTTTTTTATTATTGAATTACTGAGAAATTTCATCGCATTTTCAAACTTTATTTTGGGCCATCTTAATAGATAAAAGTCCAATAATAGTAAGTCAGCCTAAGTGCCAAATTAAATATTTCCATTTACATTGACATTGACAGTGTAACCTCACAGTTGCAGAAATCCCTGTAGTTCACGTCCACTGGTCGATTGTGTGTAAAAAAATGTTAATACATCAGTTAAAATTATAATTCTTTATGTTTCTATCCCTTCCATCCCTATGGCTTTTGCCTGATAGACTTGATTGGTATGTAAATATGCTGCTGTGAACAACTGTGTTCTAGACCGGGTAGTGCACTCAGAAGTCCGTGGTCACGCAATATTTGGCTGATAGAATATAACACCGGGTCTATTTTACCATAGGCGACTGGTCTAAAGATTTTACTTTCCTGCCAATACAGGTCTACAATTTTATATATTTTTATGTAAGGCTAAACTTGCATTTTATATGGACAATTGTGGTGGTGAGATTAACATGTCCATTTTTCGCTGAAAGCAGGGAATTTTCACAGTCAATATCTGATGGATAAATAGCCTAATGATAAAGAATTGCTTTATTTATTTGTATGTAGATACCGCATAGTGGAAAGCAAAGTTCAGTTTGCTGTTTGTTTGAATTTGCGTGTCAACGAATAAACACGGATGAAGAAACGCCATAGAATAAGCCATAAGTGAAACTCGAAAAATTAGAATATCGTGCAAAAGTTCATTTATTTCAATAACTCAACTTTAAAGGTGAAACTAATATATTACATAGACAAATTACATGCAAAGCAAGATATTTCAAGCCTTTATTTGTTACTATATATCTTACAGCTTGTGAAAACCTCAAATTCAAAATCTCAGAAAATTAGAATATTACATGAAATCAATCAAAAAAGGATTTTAAATACAGAAATGTTGGCCCTCTGAAAAGTATAATCATGCATATGTACTCAGTACTTGGTTTGGGCCCCTTTTGCACAAATTACTGCCTCAATGTGGCGTGGCATGGATGCAATCAGCCTGTGGCACTGCTGAGGTGTTATGGAAGACCAGGATGCTTTAATAGCAGCCTTCAGCTCTTCTGCATTGTTCGGTCTCCTGGCTCTCATCTTTCTTTGGCAATGCCCCATAGACTCTCTATGGGGTTCAGGTCAGGTGAGTTTGCTGGCCAATCAAGCACAGTAATCCTATGGTCATTGAACCAGGTTTTGGTACTTTTGGCAGTGTGGGCAGGTGCTAAGTCCTGCTGGAAAATAAAGTCAGCGTCTCCATAAAGCTTGTCTGCTGAAGGAACCATGAAGTGCTCTAAAATTTCCTGGTAGACGGTTGCGTTGACCCTGGACTTAATAAAGCACAGTGGACCAACACCAGCAGATGACATGGCTCCCCAAATCAACACTGACTGTGGAAACTTCACACTGGACTTTAAGCATCTTGGATTGTGTGCCTCTCCATTCTTCCCCCAGACTCTGGGACCTTGGTTTCCAAATGAGATGCAAAATTTGCTCTCATTAGAGAAGAGGACTTTGGACCACTGAGCAACAGACCAGTTCTTTTTTTCTTTAGCCCAGGTAAGAGGCGTTGTTTGTTATTCAGGAGCGGCTTCACAAGAGGAATACGACATCTGAAGCCCATGTCCAGGATCCGTCTGTGTGTGGTAGCTCTTGATGCATCAACTCCAGCCCCAGTCCACTCCTTGTGAAGCTCTCCCACAGTTTTGAATGGCCTTTTCCTGACAATCCTCTCCAGGATGCGGTCATCCCTGCTGCTTGTGCACCTTTTTCTTCCACACTTTTTCCTTCCACTTAACTTTCTATTTGCTTTGATATAGCACTTTGAGAACATCCAACTTCTCTTGCAATTACCTTTTGAGGCTTTCCCTCCTTGTGGAGGGTGTCGATTATGGTTTTCTGCACAACAATCAGGTCAGCAGTCTTCCCCATGATTGTGAATTCTACTGAACCATACTCAGAGACAATATAAAGGCTCAGGAACCCTTTGCAGGTGTTTTGGATTAATTTGCTGATTAGAGTGTGACACTTTGGGCCTACAATATTGAACCTTTCCACAATATTTTTTTCATAAGCTTTAAGCCATAATCATCAAAAATATAAGAAATAAAGGCTTGGCATATCTCACTTTGCATGTAATGAGTCTATATGATATATTAGTTTCACCTTTAAAGTTGAGTTATTGAAATAAATGAACTTTTGCATGATATTCTAATTTTTTGAGTTTCACTTGTATAGTAGCCTAATGTAGCATTCAATTCCATGAGGTGTTTGCATTCTTACCTGAAATGGCCGCCGATTGCTTGTGGACAGCGTATTGTAATATTTAGTGCAACATTTGTCCAATGATGTATTGCTTTGTTTATTTGTAGATACAGCATAGTGGAAAGCTATGTTCAGTTTGCAGGTAGTTTGACTTTGCGTGTCAACGAATAAACACGGATCTTCTGTGAACCTTAAGAAACCTTGAGACCTCAAGAGAAATTACCTTCTGCATGTGGAATGCGGGTGTAATCATGGCCGATTGCAGTCAGCTGTGTGGAGAGCTATTTAAGACTCTTCCTGGCACTGCTCTGGGCTTTGGTATTCCATTTTGACATGTACACTGAGCCGGTATGCCGGTATAGAGGTATAGAGGTATAGAGGTATAGCGGTATAGAGGTATATCGGTACAGCGGTATAGCGGTATAGCGGTATAGAGGTATAGAGGTAGAAAGACAGAGAGTTTGGAGGACTGAATTGCTTTTAGTCTGGAAAAGCATTCAGTTACCTCTTTAGAAATTAGTTAGAAGTATAGGGACCAGTATTGTTTCTCTTGTGTTGGTTGGTTCCTGTGGACCTTCCCTATTTTGGTTGCTTAGGCCCTCTTCTGTTTAGAGGAGTGAGTGGGAGAGTTCACCTCTGAGGTTTAGCCCTTTCGAGTCTCTGCCATTCAGGAATCTCGTTTTTCCCTGACCGTTATAGTTCAGGTCACATTTTAGGTTGCCGATTTGCAGGGGAGTTTGGTTCCCTTTTTCAGTTATTTGTTTATTAAACTTGCCCTTTTTTCACGCATTCCGTGCTAGTTTGCACTTATCCTGTTCAACTGATTTCTCGTTTTTATATTCCTCTGCTAGTGGCCCCACACATTTGTGAGGGGTTCCTAGCTTATTTCAGTGGTTACCCAACTTATTGTTTGTGACCCCTTCCTGGTCGCTTCTGCTCCCTCACATATTGATGTGGTCAGAAAGCATGTGACCGATGGGCTCTTCACAGCACCACACAGTAATGGGCCATTCAGTAGATCATGTGTGATTCCATGGATACAGAACTGTGGTGTGGGCAGAGTTCCAGCGGCTGTATCCAGATGAAATGGACCCGTCAAAATTGGAAGGAGAAGAGCTAAAGGAAGGAGAAAGTGTACAGACGTTCCTACACACATTCCAACACAGATGGAGAGAAGAGAAGGGAAGACCCTGGAATGCAAACGCCACCGCACAAAAATTGATGGTCAGAAAGAGCCTGCTGCAACCAGTACAAAAATGACTGGACAGGGTGGCAGGGCTAATGAAGATGGAGTGGCCAATGTTCTCAGAACACATAACCCACCATGTGGAGCAACATTGAAAGGAGAAGAAAGATGCAGACGAATAAAGCAAGCTGCTGGCCAGCAAGCTTACACAGCTACAGCTGGGGACACTCACTACAGCTAAGAAAGACAAAGGAAAGACGGAAAATAAAGACACAAGGCCCAGTGGTGCGAGCTGAACAGGCTGGGCCAGGTTCAACCATTGTAGCTCCAGTAATTGCAGCAAAACCCCAAAATGCAGATACTGATTCCAGCTGAATTAAATTCAACAACTCCAACAGCTGCCCCAGCTCCGCCAGTCTCACCCGTACATGAGTATGTTAATCAGTTTGGAAGTGGTTATCAGCCCCCACAGGGAAGAGGGGGAAAGGTGTGGAGCATTCCAGCAGGGTGGCGGGAGAGGCCCACCTGGAGAGCCGACAAATTGGGGACAAATGGGCAGAGAATTGCAACAGGGAGGTCTCCCCGTACAGCCGTTAAACTACTCCAATCAAGGGCCACGAAGGTCAGAGAACCAACCCAAGGAGGAAATGTGTTGGGGATGCAACCAAACCAGACATCCACCTGTCCAACCAACCCATGGACAGGACCAGCAGCAAACCGGCAAAGTTAGGGATGCCCAGAGAAGCCGGACGGAGATTAATGTAACCAACTGTTTCTACATAACCACAAGAGGAACCCACCATACCAGTGATTATTCATCAACAAGAACTCCAGTTCATGGTGGTGGACATAGGTGCCACTTACTCATGCATTGGCAAAACCGACTACTGTACTGAATACCACACAAAAGAGACTGTGAACATGGCCCCTATAAACAATTAGATTATGCTTGAAGATGCAGTTCACCCAAAAACTAAATTAAAGTATGTGACCTCCTACCCAGAGTACTATCTATCCATCCAGACCATTTCACTGAGATGTGACGAGGTTTCTCGATTTCACAACTTTTTTAGATACAGTGATATAGTGGACCTCTATGGACCACTCCTTCTCTGGTAATCAATGTGCTGAAAATGTACATTTGAAAGATTCAACAGCAATGTCTCTTTCTAAACACAATGGCACAGTTACCCCAGAGTACTGGGGTGCTTTGGTGGAAACCTCTGCCTGCATGGACACAGTTCCAGCAGTCCGAGAAATTGTTCTGGATGAAAATGTGCATTTTGAGCTCAGTTGATGCTCCAGAGTAACTGTGGCATTATATTTGGAAAGAGACATTTGTGTTGAGTTTTTCTAATGTTATTTATCGGTGCAGCCAGGCTTACCTGGGACAGGTGTCCTGGCAGAGCGCAGATTGTAGCCACATTCACTGCAGAACCTGTCGTTCTGCCCACATTCCCTCCTGCACTGGGGGCACTCCATCCTCCTCCCTTGGGGGAGACATCACGCAGTTTTAGTTTAGTAATCTTGTATTTTAATGAATACATGCTGGCCATTTTAGTCTAACTCATTGAAGAGTAAAGTGCTCAATTCACTGTAGTAACTCTGTTTAGATCAGTTCTATTCATCATTGTCAACCTGACCTTTGCTTTACAAGGCAAAAGCCTTATCTTATCAAAATCTATATACACTCACTGAGCACTTTATTTGGTATTCATAAGACTTATTTTTTAGACTTCTGCTGCTGTAGCATATACACTTTGAGTTGTGATGCGTTGTGTGTTCAGAGAAGCTCTCCTGCATACGACTGTAGTAATGTGTGGTTATTTGCGTTACTGTCACCTTCCTGTCAGCTTTGACCAGTCTGCCCATTCTCCTCTGACGTCTCTCATTAACAAAGCGTTTCTTCCCACAGAACTGCTGCTCCCTGCATTTCTTTTAGTTTTTTGCACCATTCTTTGCCAACTGTGTGCGTGAAAATCCCAGGAGATCAGCAGTTTCTGAGATAATCAAACCACCCTGTCTGCCACCAACAATCATTCCACTGTCAAAGTCACTTAGATAAAAAAACCATTCTGATGGTTGATGTGAACATTTACTGAAGCACCTGACCCGTATCAACATGATTGTATGCATTGCACTGCTGCCCTAATTGGCTGATTATATAATTGCATGAATAGGTAGGTGTAATAAAGTAAAAATGTTCCTAATAAAGTGCTCGGTGAATGTATAGGATTATCTCCCAGGGAGTCTAGCTGTGGAAGAAAAGCCATAAATCCCTTCCAAGAAAAGTATGCCAAAAGTGTTTTTACACCAGAGGGCAAGCTTGGGATGGTTGAATATGAATTCAACCATTTATAAACCAAAAAGTGTGCAGTCCAGTGCAAAATCATGAAAATATATGTCTTTGTCCCAAACATTATGGAGCTCACTGTGTATGTTATATGTGTTGTTATATAGCAAAGAATTCAGAAAGCACAAAGTGTCTACAGTATTTAACACACAAAGCATTTGTAGCCTGAAGTATGTATAATAAGCTGTAAATGAATCCAAGGAGTGCACTTGTTTGCCTCCCATGCCGAAGTCCTGTATGTTCCCAGGCTGCAGTGCTAGTCTGAACTAGTTTCTCTGTGTTAGCCAGCGCTAAAAACACTTTTGATTTAGCGTCACTTACCGGGAAACTCTGTAATGAAATCAGTTCACCCACAAAATGTTTCTGCAGAAGAAGAAGGAAAAGTATGAATCTTATCCATTTACTGAAGCTCCAAACTGAGAGTTTCCTGGAGAAGGACACGCTCAGTTCACTGTATTCACTTTGTAAGATCAGTTCTACCCATGATCAACCTGACCTTTGGTATATGAGGCAATTAAATCTGATAAAACACAGGTTATGGTACATGTTAATGATTATCTCTCAGGTAGACTAGCTGTGGAAAAATGGGATTGTTGAAAGATTACATTACAATGCAATACAGTACATTACAATACAATACAATACAATACATTACATACAATACAGTACATTATATTACATTAAATTCTAACTGTGAGTTCAAAGCAAGCTCTGGATGATTCCTGCCATGTCATAAAACACACCGCATCAATAAGGGAATATTAACTGATTACCCAGCTCAACTCCTTGTTCTGTTGATGAATAAATGCCTCCATCATTGTGCCAATCCATGTTTTATTAAAAAGGAGTAGATGTCCTGGTTATTCCATTTTTACCTCTCACTTGAAACATGCACTCCTATAAAAGACACTGATTTTAAATGTCTGTGACTCACATATTCATAGCTTTTCTGCGTGACTCATTAAAAGTTAATTCTCACCTTTTTACATCAGTGATAATTACAACATTTCTAATAAGTAGCTTGAAAAGGCATCATTTTTCAGGTCATACTATGTTTGGTTGACCATTCAGTAATGTTGAGATTTGTATCGAAAAGCCTACTGCAATACACCTTTGTCTCTATACCTGGAGATGTTTGTAATCATGACATAATATGGTGGATCTTTCTGGTGAGCTCGAGCTAAATTGTGAAGGAAAACTTTTCTAGCATGTTTTCTTGCAGACTTACATTGTACAAAGTGCACTCAATCATTTATATGATCTCTCATTTATAAGCACATTCCCTGATAAACAGCAGTTGATGAATGTTCTCGTCTTGTAGCATTTTATTGTGGTCTAATGTACGAGTGAATCAGTGGATAAACACCGGCCCTCCAGGACTGGAGCTGCCCATCCCTGCTCCTGGTACAGTCTAATGACATGTAGTAATATTACTATGATAGTTATAACTATTACATGCTCATGATCACATGTATGTGTGGATGGATATAAAGTGCAGTTTCCTATTCTTGTACCGTCACAAAACTGAATGAATGAGGTTGTTGTCTGGTGTTTTCATATTTTCCCACATATATTTAAATCAAGCCTTTATGAAGTATTGAAGTAATTAAAGTTATTTAAGGTGATTAAGTAATTAAGAGCAGAAATCTTTGTCTTCCTCTGGGCCTGTTTCACAAAGCAGTCATACCGTGTTTGCTGGATGACTGCACAGAGTAAAACGCGGAATGGCTCTTTTTACTTCAGCCCATGTTCCTGATTTGGGAGGGTTCAAGGCATTTATCCAGCTAACTCAGTAATCCTGTCTTGTGAAACAGGCCCCTGGAGTAAGAGACAACTCTGAAAAGCAGCCAATATTTCCGGAGACTAAATTGAACCTGATGTCCTTAATAATCTTTTCCAGGTATGTGAATAATCACCAAAGATTAATCCTGCATTTGTTTATTGGATTTAACCGTTTTCACATTGAACAAACAAATAACCCGACCAAGTATAATTTCTAAAAGCAATGCATTCAATTCAAGATTGTATTCGAGCAAATAATGACAATAACTTAAAGTATTTAAGTATAAACAATGGAGTGTGGCCAGTGTGCTCATTAACAGATTTTGCCAATTGCTTACACACTGAAAGTGAATGCTTAGACAAAAGCATCAAAACCTTAACATTTGTAACCATGCCTTAAACAAAGGCAAACATTTTTTCTTTGCACATCATTTGCAATTCTGCAACACACTTCTTGCAAAACACTACACGCCGTTTCCTACATTAGACACTTTGAAATATCTTGCAATCGTCTGAAAAACACCTCTATTTAAAATGCAAAACATACCTGAAATGTATGTTTCCAAACACACATGAAAACACTTATACGCTAATTGAACACCAATCAGTCTGAGCCTTAGCACTCCAAATAGAGCTCAGGTATGCGCACCTCTTTTGTGAGAACTTTGCAAACATGAAGACAGTGAGAGGAAGAGGAAGAGGAAGAGGATGAGGAGTAGGAGGATGACAAAGACAAGAACAGAGAAGGGGACCAGGCAATAGACAGAGACATATTTCTGACGATATTATGGCTACTATGGTGGACCATGTCATCAATCATCAAAAGGGAGGCTGGGCAGAGACTCCAGCCCAACCTGAGTCACTACACAGTAGCATCCATAATATGGACATTTACACTGGAGAACTGGTATGTCTTCAACTTTCTACACAAGACTGTACCAATGTAAGTGTTGCACATCATTCTGCATCACAGGACAATACAATGTAGTCTTACAATATTAGGTCTGTGCTCCTCAAAAAAATAGGTATAGTGCAGTGAAGTACATGTAATGCAGTTTTGATGTTACTGTGTTACGACCTCCTGAGGCTGGAAGGCAACATCTGTTCACCCATGAAGGGGAACTGGTCATTGTCACTAGTGTTGGAAAACCACAGCATCCGCCTACATTAACTACGAGAGCAAATCATCGCAGATCACACAACATTCCATCATCTGAACCGTGTCAGTATATCAACACTCTGCTGCATGATGACCAAGTCAAAGACCTTCACTATGACTATATGCAAGTAAGTGTCAGTGTACTATAGTACAGTAATGGCAGTAGATTGTGCCCTATTGGCACTGCATAGATACATTCAGACAAAGCAGTATGTGACCTAGGCAGGTGCCCCCATTCTCGGGGTGGGTTGTCTGTGGGGGCACCTGCCTTGCCTGTAGCTTGCCGTTTTGACTGAATGTGTTTGATGAGGTGATGTGGGTAGACCCTAACAGAAGACCCACAAACCATCCACCCCATCCCTTACAATCCCTTACAATACAATTTTATGTTTACCATTGCACTGTAATTTTACTGTCATTATTTTTGTTTCTTTCAGTTTACAGTCACATACTGTAATTTTACTTTTTGTTGTTGTAAAAACCTGCAATGGCAAAAAAAGAGAGAAAAAGCTGTAAATATTTGACTCTGAAGCCTTTCTATTTGTGTATTCATTGAAATGTGAGTAGATATACTGGACTGGACTGGTAGTTACAAGGCGTTTCTGTGTGCTCACTGGATTTATTTTATTTTTTTGTGCCATTCTTTGCAAACTTTAAAGACTGTTGTGCATGAAAATCTCAGGAGATCAGTAGTTTCTGAGACACTCAAACCACCCTGTCTGGCACCAACAATCATTCCACACTCAAAGTCCCTGAGATTACATGTTTTATACTGCAGCCTTCACTGAGTCTTCTCAGGTTCTGTCTCTGAATTAGCACGGCTGATCTTTGTACATTATTCCATTGCTGTGGTGCATAATCAGGGATGGTAAAATTGTTTTATGCTGAGACCTTCACCATATGGGTTATATCGAAGATAATATTTTTTCCAAAAAATACATTTTCTATTATTTTCTATTCATTAATTATTTTGTTTTTTCTATCCTTCCTATGTATTTTCTATTCGTAAATCACATGACCTTCATGTGCCATTAGCCACATTATTATCTCTTCATCACTGTTTGCTTGGCTGGTTGAAGTTATGAAAGTATTTGGTGCCAGATTCAGTATTTCACCAGACACATTTGAACATTTATTAATTGGCATTATTAAACATTTAATTTTATGAACAGTCCTGTATTTTGCTCACTGCCTTTAACTGAGCTGCCACTAGATGGAGACAAATCTAATTTACCAGAGTAGCCTTATGACCATCACAATATAATGGGATTTATTAGACTGTCAAATACAGTACTAGCAAATAAGCACCCAAATGAAAAAGAAACTGGCAGCTTTATGGGGTGGATTTGGCTTAATGAATGCAGGTCAGATTTGCCAGGTCAGGTTTGGCTTTCTTCAGTTGTGTGTAAATGTGTTTTATTGCAGTTTTTGGACCTGTTTCTTTTTTCTTTTCTTTTTTTTGGCTATATTTTGTTGCTTTTCCTTTATTAGTTTTTAGGACTTTTTAATGGATGACATTTATCTTTTACCTATGTGTTTGTCAATATATTTTCCTGCCTCAGGTTTTGTTAAACAGTTTTTTTCCATATTGTTTATTTCTATTTCTTATTTCTCTTTTTCTTTTGCCTCCGTAGTCTTTTCATATGTGCTTAAGAGCAACAGACAAACATACTTAGCCTCAATAAATATTTATACGATTGGATCTTTACTTTTAGAAGTTGTAGAATTATTATTGTAAATTTATGTGAAATTGTTTTTGTTAACTTTTGCATTTCTCTAAGTATTACCTTAGAAATCTGTTGACTGTATTCAGCCGCAGCTGTGTAATCACTTAGCCTCAAGGTACGATAGATAATTTCGGACTTCTAGCGATCAAGAGAGGAATAGCAGCAACAAACACCTTCAAACCACAACACCCACCCCTCCCCATTCTCTGTAAATGTGCTGAACTTGAAATGCCATTGGCTGTGGCAATTAGAACCAATTTTCAACCAATGAACTTGAATTATTGTACAGCTATACAATTTTTTGATACAGAGTGTTGGACCGTCAACAGTATATTATGAAACTCAAATTTAAGGAGGATAAACACAGGCAGAGTCAACATGTCAGTGAGCATCCCTGTAGTCATCTTGCATGTGGATTGCATATTTAATTGAAAAATGTAAACGAATCATATAGATATATATAACGTTTGTGTAAGTATTTCACACAATTTCTTATATCAGTATATCAGTTCAAATGTACATTTATCATGTATCAACATCACAGCATCATTAGGACTGTGTTAATACACAAAACACACCATTTCTGCACCTATTTACTCTTTATGTAAATGTGAATGTGTTGTTGAAAATGAAACATTTGAGTTACATCACTGGAAATAGTGCCACCTGTTTGAGCACACCACAAGCTTAAAACAGGTTGTAAATTTAACTTTGTGTTTTCTTTCTATGTAATTGTTTCGACTAACAATCGGTTGTTCAAACAATATCTTGAGTGAATGTCCTTATTCACAACAAGGACATTTTTTGTGCAGCACAAAACTTTCTATTAGAATTGTTGTTAAATTAAATTCTTAAAATAAGTATTTCAGTTCTATTTTATCAGGGGTTCATATAGAAATGCCTGCGAGACTCGGCTAAGGATTAAATATTATTTATTTACCCAGAACTTATTTTCTCAACCCTTGCAACTTACAAAGAAAATTATTCATTCAGTCGGAGGGTTGCCGGTTCGATCCTCCGCCCGGGCTGTGTCAAAGTGTCCCTGAGCAAGACACCTAACCCCCAAAACGAGCTAGTCGGGGCCTTGCATGGCAGCCAATCGCTGTCAGTGTGTGAGTGTGTGTATGAATGGGTGAATGGAGAAGCATCAATTGTACAGCGCTTTGGATAAAGGCGCTATATAAATGCCTGCCATTTACCATATCTGTACATGAGAGACAGCAACATTCTGCCCACAAATGATGTTTCACCCGAACAAAACCATTCAGTGAAAAATTTAATTAAATTGGTCTACTTCCAAACCAAGGCAGCTTCTTCTATGGCTTGTGAAATGTACTGCTTCCACTGATCCAGGATCAGCAAAACCACCCCTAATCCACCAAGGAGGTGCAGAGACTGCACTGCTGCCACTGATCCAGGATCAGCAAAACCACCCCTAATCCACCAAGGAGGTGCAGAGACCGCACTGCTGCCACTGATCCAGGATCAGCAAAACCACCCCTAATCCACCAAGGAGGTGCAGAGACCGCACTGCTGCCACTGATCCAGGATCAGGGAAACCGCCTCTAATCCACCAAGGAGGTGCAGAGACCGCACTGCTGCCACTGATCCAGGATCAGGGAAACCGCCCCTAATCCACCAAGGAGGTGCAGAGACCGCACTGCTGCCACTGATCCAGGATCAGCGAGCCCACCCCTAATCCACCCAGGAGAGCCTGGAGCTCAGCACGACTTACTTCTGCAGGGTCCCCAGGGAGTCTCCCATGGTGCACTTCACCTCCTCCGCCCCGGGTTTGAGGAAGCGCTCCTTCAGACCAGCCAGCCCTCCAAACGGCATCCTTCCCTCTCAGGAGCCTGGCCCCCTCCCCGGCGTGCGTGTGTTTGTGTGTGTGAGTGTGTGTGAGTGTGTGTGAGTGTGTGTGTGTGTGTGTGTGTGTGTGTGTGTGTGTGAGTGTGTGAGTGTGTGTGTGTGTGTGTGTGTGTGTGTGAGTGTGTGTGTGTGTGTGTGCGTGTGCGTGTGTGTGTGTGTGTGTGTGTGAATGTGTGTGTGTGTGTGTGTGAGTGTGTGCGTGTGCGTGTGCGTGTGCGTGTGCGTGTGCGTGTGAGTGTGTGTGTGTGTGTGTGTGTGGTGCACTAATGTCCCAGCGACCGCTAGCCCAGGCTCATCCTCCCAAGTCCCAGTTCAGGTGCTCGCTCCAGTCCTCCTGGGCTTCTTCTTCTGGCACTTTGGTGAGGAGGAGATGGTGGCTGGGAGCAGTGTCACTATGAGAGGGTAGACACCTTGACTTCACGAGGGCCAGGGTCTGTGTGGTCATCAGAGTGGGTGTGGTCATTAGAGTGGGTGTGGTCATTAGAGTGGGCGTGGTCAGAGTGGGTGTCATCATCAGAGTGGGCGTGGTCAGAGTGGGTGTGGTCATCAGAGTGGGTGTGGTCATCAGAGTGGGTGTGGTCATCAGAGTGGGCATGGTCATCAGAGTGGGTGTGGTCAGCAGTGTGAGTGTCGTCATCAGAGTGGGCGTGGTCAGAGTGGGTGTGGTCAGCAGTGTGAGTGTCATCATCAGAGTGAGAGTCTAACACAGTGGGAGAAAAACAGAACAGCAGCCATCACAATGTAGGCAGATTCCTCTACAAGAGTAAACACTGACTTGAAATGTCTGTCCAAAGACCTGCATGGTGGTAGGAGTAATATATGAGACATTTCATGATCAAAGCAGTTAGAGAGTATTACAGGGATTTTCACAGCCATATACAGTCCCCTCTCAAAGTGTTGGAACGGCAAGGCCAATTCCTTTGCTACTGCAGTACAGTGAATACATTTGGGGTTGAGATAAAAAGATCACAAGACCAACTTTGTCTCACTGCAGCCAGCTTCAGTAAAACACAGCGAGTGGCATAACAGTCAGCTGCAGATGTTATGGACATCCTGCAAATGTCCATTAATGATAACCTTGTCTTCATTTGAGGCATAAAAGATGAGCAAAAGGTATGCCTCTTTTTCAAAAACAGCATAACAGTTGTAGTCGATGATGACACTCCAACCCACCCTCCAAAAATACATTTTACATATTCCTAGAAAAATTGAGCACTACAGCAAAATGAATTTAAATTAGAAGTGGACTCTCATTTTCTTTTAAGTAACAGGCTATTTAGTTGAATTTCAATTAATTACCTGTGCTTTGATTAATTTAGCAAGCTGGGATAATGGTAGCTAGCTAAGTAAAGGGGTGTAAATGAATCTAGGGG
The DNA here is from genome assembly GCF_963514075.1 of Conger conger. Lineage (NCBI taxonomy): Eukaryota > Metazoa > Chordata > Actinopteri > Anguilliformes > Congridae > Conger > Conger conger. Next base: position 62,210,601 of record NC_083767.1, on the reverse strand, counting down.
GCTTACCTGGGACAGGTGTCCTTGCAGAAAGCAGATTGTAGGCACAGTCACTGCAGAACCTGTCATTCTGCCCACATTCCCTCCTGCACTGGGGGCACTCCATCCTCCTCCCTTGTGGGAAACATCACAGTTACAGCACAAACTACCAAACATCACACAGTTACAGCACAAACTACCAAACATCACACAGTTACAGCACAAACTACCAAACATCACAGTTACAGCACAAACTACCAAACATCACACAGTTACAGCACAAACTACCAAACATCACACAGTTACAGCACACACTACCAAACATCACAGTTACAGCACACACTACCAAACATCACACAGTTACAGCACAAACTACCAAACATCACACAGATACAGCACAAACTACCAAACATCACAGTTACAGCACAAACTACCAAACATCACACAGATACAGCACAAACTACCAAACATCACACAGATACAGCATAAACTACCAAACCATTACAGTTACAGCACAAAGTACCAAACATCACACAATTACAGCACACACTACCATTACATCAATTGGGCTAATGAAAGAGTGCTCTAAATCTGTTCTTTATAGTATCCCTATAAAAAATTTAATGTACTGTATTTTTAGGAATAGTCATTTTTTAGGAATAGTGATTTCTAAAGACTAACAGAGGAGAATATCTTTACATTTGAATCCTATTTTACAAAAGACAAAAAATATATATGTATAAATTAGACTCATGGCTCTTAAGGGCTCTCTCACTGAGAGGGAGGGTATTAATCACTAAAGCAGACTCCCGACTAATGTATGCAGCAATGGCCCTGCAACTTGATAACCAATCAATAAAAGAGATTGACAAAGTGCTTTTCAATTTCATATGGAAAGGGAGGACACATTACTTAAAAAATACAGTTCTCATGAATTCTAATGAGAATGGTGCGCTTAATCTTTTGGATTCTTGTACCTTGAATAATACCTTTTAAGATAAATTGGTCGAAGCAGTTTTTCAGAAACCCAGCCTCCATCTGGAATGTGATACCTCTACATATTTTATCTGAACTAGATGGTTTACATTTTTTCCCTGTTTTTAATTATAGTATTGATCACGTCCCTGTGAAAATGTCTGCCTTACATCGACAGGCTTTCTTGTCATGGAGTCTCATCTACAAACATAATTTCTCACCTCATAACTATCTCATATGGAATAACAAGGACATTTTGTATAAACATACAATACATCTCTCTTCTTGGAATACTGGTTTCATAATAATATAATATTAGTAGATCAGTTATTTAATTGGGAGGGTTTTATTTTCACTTATCGGGAGTTTTTATCTGAATATAATATACCAGTAACCTGGGGATTATGCCGAAGTCTTTTGTGCAATACCCTCCAGAGTCTGTATGCTGTTTAAATCCCAGCCAAGGCTTAATATCCAACAATTTCCCTTGTTATCTGATGATATGACATGGAAGAGCACCTGGCTTCTAGCTAATCAATTTTTAATCACTAACAAAATGAAGGAAGTTTCTTTTAAACGAATTAATAAATTCTACCCAGCTAAAAGCTACATTGTAAGGAGGTTTAAAAAATACATTGATGTAAACTGTAGTTTGTGTCATGAATGTCCGGAAACTGTTCTGAATTTATTTTGGTATTGCCCAATTGTGAAGAATTTTTGGCAAAACCATTGCGTTTTTATTATTGCAAATACTGATATCAATTGTTCTTTACTTTGGAGAAATATACTGTTTGGTCTGTTAAAATACAATGTCCAGAAAAATAGATCTCTATATATAATTAATTTTTATCATTATGATGGCTAAATTGTACATCCATTAATGTAAATTCACAGGTAAAAAAACATGCTTCATTGCCTTTAATAGAGAAATCGAACAAGACATTGATTCACAATACGACACTCTATCAAAAAAAAAAGCTATTAAAACTATAACTGCTTGGACACAGATGAAACAAACCTTCATTCACATCTTAACATACATACACTGTCCAGTGTTCATTCAAAGTTCATATGAGTCCAATAGGGACCACATGCACTCTCTTAGAGTTAATTTATTTGCATTAACAAGCTGGTGTACAGGTCTTACAGAACTGTTAAGGAAGGTTTTTTTTTTAATAAAAAATAAGTCAAACAGTCATTATATTCAACATTTGCACATAACCATGTGTAAAAAGAAAGAGGTAAAGAAAAAATAAATAAATAAAATAAGACATACAATAAAGACATGTTTCTCTTTTAAATCAATGCTAGGGGGATGCAAATCTAGATAAAGATGCTGTTTTGCAGGGTAGACAGAAACCTGGAGTTGAAGATCTGTGGACATGCAGCACGGGAGTTTCTTCAAAAGCATCAGGATTTTATCTGTGCAAATGATCCCCGTCACTGTCTGGAACAGTTCAAGGAAAAGTACTGTGCTGACTTTAAGGACCAGTTCCATAGACAACACCAGTGTCAGAAGAAAGCTGCAGAGTTTACCTACAACTGTTTTCAACCAGCGGTGAAGGAATACATCACCAAGTCTCTGGGCCCTGACCTTGTGGATGAAGTGTTGACAGGGCAGAAAGCCAATGACTTCAGCACTCAAACCTTCTTCCAGTTCTCAATCCTCAAGCAGCTACTTTCAGAGGATAACTTTAAGGGTTTTGTGAGATACATAATATATTACGAGACTTTTGTACAGTACCGGATATTGGAGCGGATGGTAAAGCAGTTCTCGGAGGGAGATGGCCTCAGGAGCATTGAGATTGAGCACCTGAAGGTGATGGTTAAAAGACTAAAAGAGGTCATTCAGAAAGCACAGTTAGAGGCCAGTAAACGACCTGTGGGAAGGGGTGAGGAGGCCCAGCACATTCAGCAGTTCATTCAGGATATCTGTAGTGACCTACAGAAGGAGCTTGTTATCCTTCACCAGGTTTAACAAGCAGTTTGCAGAGGAATATGAAGCCAAGCCTGCTGATATTCCCCCCCAATGGAGATACATTACCTGGGGACAAGCCATGGAAAGCCTGGAGGAATCCTTCCAGATGAAAACAGGAGATTAAAATAAATGGATCGTACCTGCCCTGTTTTAGTAGTGCTGATGATGATCTTCTGAGTGGAATTAATATTAAATAGCCTCCTCAGGCAGGTTCAACTCATAATGGTTAAGCATGCAGCCACAGCCTAGTTCAATGGAATTGAAGAAGTGTGGATTCTGTACAGTGCAAATAAGACTAGTCATTTTATAAGGGGACAGTTGTGTGTGACATCTGCTCCACCGATGTTGCCAGTGAGAAAAACTTCAGGTCGCCTGAAACAGAGTGGAAACCTCATCCATACAAGGAGTTTCAGAGCATTTTCCCTGACTGGCGCATCCAGCCTGACACCAGCATCCAGGCCTCAGACTACTGGAAGTACGTCTTCACCAGGTTTAGCAAGCAGTTTGCCCAGGAATATAAAGCTGAGCCTGCTGATATTCCCCCCCAATGGAGAGACATTACCCAGGACCAAGCCATGGAAAGCCTGAAGGAATCCTTCCAGATGAAAACAGGAGATTAAAATAAATGGATCATACAGCTCCTGTTTCAGTCGGGCTGATGATGATCTTCTGAGTGGAATTAATATTAAATATTCTCCTCATAGGTGCAACTCATAATGGTTAAGCATACAGCCACAGTCTAGTTCAATGGAATGTAAGAACCGTGGGTTTTATACAGTGAAATTAAGTCATTTTAAAAGGGGACAATTGAATGAAACCATCCCTGAAGTTTGGAAAGATCAAGAATTCCCAATCACTGATACTGACCCCCCTGCGTTTCTTTACTCAGTCTTCTCTGGGTCAGGTTCGATGGGAGATAATACCTTCAGCCAGTTATTATACTTAAAGAGAATTTACAAATAATTTTATTATTTACTTTTTTCTATCCTTTCTATCTTTTCTATTCATAGATCACATGACCTTACCCACATTATTATCTCTACATCACTGCTTGGCTGTTTGAAGTTATAAATGATTTGGTGCCTTTTAATTGAAATATGTTTTTCTTTGTGAATCTGATGTATTTCACCAGACACATTTGAACATTTATTAATTGGCATTATCACAATAAAAATAAATGTCTCATTTCATTTGAACTTCATGAACAGTCCTGTATTTTGTTCACTGCCTTTAACTGAGCTGCCACTGGATGGCGACAAACTATACAAATCTCTTGCAAAAGCAAACACTGCATTCAGAACATTGTCTATGTCTTCTCAAAATGAAATTTTGTCTTCAAGTGACACACACAACTCATCAAATTAATGATTTTAAGAACCAATTGAACACTGATACGATCTAATCCAGGCCTTTTGCATTTTCAGTGTTACACTACATACTGTATGTACAGTAGCCTGTAGTAAACTGTTATATTTTCATACTCAAATATAAAACACAGAAATACAAGAATAGAATGTTTTTCATGTTTTTAAATCCTGTATACATCTCAGCAAACACAGTTGGGTTTGTAAAGTGTTCTTCATACAGAACAAACAATAGAAAAAAATAAATATACTGCATATACTGTAAAGAAAATTAGGCTGTATGGTGCCTTTCATTTCTGTCTGACCTCAAGACCTCATCGACATCACAGGCAATGTTCTCCCCGGCCAAGCAGCAGGGAAAGTATGGCCTGGCCTGACGAATCCAGCCCTGATATGCTTCAGCAGCTGTACGAATCCAGCTGTATCAGCACATGCTTCCTCTATTGCTTGTAGGAGGGGTATGAGCTCATAGGGCCTGCGTTCATATACCTTCCAATGCCAAGCTGGAAAACAACTCCTCAATAGGGCTGTAAATGGAGAAGATGGTGGTAGATAAAGAACAGAAAAACGTGGGTGCTTGATGGACCCGTTGCGGACCAGAACAGCCTGGTGGAAACTTACATGGCCCAGATGACAACGTCCCTGGGCTGCTCTGGGCCATCCATCTGCTCAGCTGGAGTGAGGATGTTGTGTAGTGTGTTCAGGACAGTGATGAGATGGGCACTATTGTAGGGGCCAGGGGTTGAAGGGTGATGGAGGAGCCCTTGGTGTGCACACATGGTGATGGAGGAGCCCTTGGTGAGCGCACATGGTGATGGAGGAGCCCTTGGTGTGCGCACATGGTGATGGAGGATGCCTTGGTGAGCGCACATGGTGATGGAGGAGCCCTTGGTGTGCACACATGGTGATGGAGGAGCCCTTGGTGAGCGCACATGGTGATGGAGGAGCCCTTGGTGTGCGCACATGGTGATGGAGGAGCCCTTGGTGAGCGCACATGGTGATGGAGGAGCCCTTGGTGTGCGCACATGGTGATGAAGGAGCCCTTGGTGAGCGCACATGGTGATGGAGGAGCCCTTGGTGTGCGCACATGGTGATGGAGGAGCCCTTGGTGTGCGCACATGGTGATGGAGGAGCCCTTGGTGAGCGCACATGGTGATGGAGGAGCCCTTGGTGTGCGCACATGGTGATGGAGGAGCCCTTGGTGAGCGCACATGGTGATGGAGGAGCCCTTGGTGTGCGCACATGGTGATGGAGGAGCCCTTGGTGTGCGCACATGGTGATGGAGGAGCCCTTGGTGAGCGCACATGGTGATGGAGGAGCCCTTGGTGTGCGCACATGGTGATGGAGGAGCCCTTGGTGTGCGCACATGGTGATGGAGGAGCCCTTGGTGAGCGCACATGGTGATGGAGGAGCCCTTGGTGTGCGCACATGGTGATGGAGGAGCCCTTGGTGAGCGCACATGGTGATGGAGGAGCCCTTGGTGTGCGCACATGGTGATGGTTCCCCCTCGCTGGCCAGGAACCTCAACACTGGCACGCTGGCCGATGAAGTTCCTTTATCAATGAAGATTGTGCCAAATGTAGAGAAATGTGTGTAGGGTGGTTTAGAACTGCAAAATGAGTGAAAAGAAGGAAGCACCATGCATCCACACCATCCGCCAAACCCGCTCGGAAAACCTCCACCGGACATGAATCTTCCAGGCTCATGTCTGCATTGAACCAAATATCCTGCAAGGCCGTCGCTGAAATAAAGATGAGAGCGTTTCTCTTTCCATGACATACAAAATGGCAGGAATGTATTTGATGAAGTTGTGGGGGAAACAGATGTGTGTGATGGTGTGTGTAGCGTGTCTGCATGTGTGTGCATGTGTATGCATGTGTGTGTGTGAGTGTGTGTGTGTTTGTGTGTGTGCATGTGTGTGCATATGTGTGTGTGTGAGAGTGTGAGTGTGGTTAGGCAGGTATAGCAAGCTCTGACACAGCCAGTGGGGGGGGGGTATATTACACATGGATGGAGGGGGTGGGAGTCAGTCCACTCGCATCGCGGACAGGCGGGGGGGGGGGGCTCTCTCTACTCCATACTGGAGCGTTGAACCAGACCCAGCACACCCACCCACCCATCGTCATAGTGACACTGCTCCCAGCCACCATCTCCTCCTCGCCGAAGTGCCAGAAGAAGAAGCCCAGGAGGAGACTCCCTGGGGACCCTGCAGAATCAGAATCAGAATCAGAATCAGAATCTCTTTATTCGCCATGTAGTTTTACGTACATGGAATTTGCTGTGGTTTGTGGGTGCATACAAACAACATAAAGAATGAAACCAAAAAAATAGGAACATAGATATATAATAAGGTGGAATGTGATCTGGGTAAAAATAAGTAAATATATACAATACAACATAATGCTGAAGCGGGGTATATGAAGTATTGTTAAAGTGCAAAAAATAAAATATATAAAATATAAATAAAATTTTAAAAATATAAAGTTTATGAAGTTTTATGGGGGAGGGATAAAAGTCTGTGACAATGGGGACCCTTGGGCCTTGTTGATGAGGCCAGCTGCCGAATTAAGTAGTGCTGAGCTCCAGGCTCTCCTGGGTGGATTAGGGGTGGGCTCGCTGATCCTGGATCAGTGGCAGCAGTGCGGTCTCTGCACCTCCTTGGTGGATTAGGGGTGGTTTTGCTGATCCTGGATCAGTGGAAGCAATACATTTCACAAGCCATAGAAGAAGCTGCCTTGGTTTGGAAGAAGACCAATTTAACCTTCCTGTCTTGTTCGGGTCAAATCTGACCGATTTACAACTTAAAACACTCATAACTATTGTGTTTTACATCTGATTGCCTCAAGGCCTTATGGTATCCTCCACACTATGCACTTGAACATATAAAAGTGATGATCACCACTTTCATTGAATTTTGAGTGTTTTAGTCAACCTTGTTACACCTGTGGTGTTCCCGGTCAAAAGTGACCGCCATAGGAAATGAATGGGTATCCAGACTATATTCATCCATCAGATCAGAAAACATCCCCATACATACCACCCCATACACACCACCCCAACACAGACACACACACACACACATACACACACACACACATACATTTCAGACTGAACAATCTCTGTTATGTGAACCCATCTCTTTCCTGCGCTTATGTGCCGATCCTCCCACGTGAAACAACTTCCTGATGAAACAATGTATCGTATCTTCACACAGACTAGACAGGTGTCTGTTATGTGAACCCATCTCTTTCCCGTGCTTTTGTGCCTACCCCCCACGTGAACCACACCTTCCAGACTAATCAATGTATCATATCTTCACACAGACCCCATATATATAGCTTGATGTTTGCCTTGCACTCCTTTTACTCTGAGCACAATGAGTAGGCGACTGACCAAGCGGTTATCTGTCAGAGAGGCTCTGGAGATAATTTTTGAACACGATGAAGAGGGCACTGAAGTTGAACCAGAGATAGAGGAGGATGTCTCGGAAGTGGAAGACAACACAGAATTGAATCCAGATTTTGAGGAGACTGACCAGTCAACAGATGAAGAGGGAGAGGCGCCTGAAGAACAGGCACCTGAGGAGACATTCCAGTCCAAGAGTGGAGACTTGCTCTGGTCTTCATCCCCCCAGGACAAAGGAAGTAGAGCGAGAGTGGAAAACATCATAAAGATGACACCAGGGCCAACACGGTATGCAACATCAAGTCCAGCTTCCAACTCTTTTTACTAGAGTCCATTGAGGGAATTATACTGGAGATGACAAACCTGGAGGGGAAGCATGTGTTTGGCGACACCTGGAGAGAAATTGACCTGGTAGACCTCCAAGCCTACATGGGTCTGTTGATTTTAGCAGGAGTATATCGCTCAAACAATGAGGCTACAAAAAGTCTGTGGGATGCAGAGTCTGGCAGGTCTATGTTCTGGGCAACTATGTCCTTACAACAGTTTCATGTCCTTTAGAATTAATCGATTCAATAACAGAGATACACAACCCGTCCGCTGACGAAATGACAAACTGGCTGCCATCAGGAACATTTGGGACAGGTGGGTGGAGCGCCTACCACTGATGTACAATCCAGGCCCTGAGGTGACAGTTGATGATCGCCTGGTTCCTTTCAGAGATCACTGTTCCTTCAAGATGTACATTCCAAGCAAACAGGGAAGTATGGAATAAAGATCTGGGCAGCATGTGACACCAGGGGATCATACTTGGGGAGACCCAGTACTGGAAGGGCCGAAAAAAGCCAGGGCATGCGTGTTGTGCTGGACATGACAACTGGTCTCCAAGGGCATAATATCACATGTGACAACTTCTTCACATCATATGCTCTTGGTCAGGAGCTGCTGAAAAGAGTGTCAAATGCCACTCATGTGCATGAATTCACATGCACACACACACACACTCTCTCTCACACACACACACACACACACACACACACATGACTTCATGTTGAGGAGTTTGGCCTTTGTTTTTCCATTTCTTTTTCACATCACATGTTCATTTTGGAATGTTCACCACTACTCTGAGACATTGTTCACAGCTAAAGAGAGTTACATAAAAAGTTGGTGGTGATAAATGGTTTTTGTGTTCATTTAAGAGCAGTTAAAACAGACCGGTCAAATTTGACCGGGAACACTAAAGTAAGGGGCGGGGGCTGAACACAAGAGGAGGGTTAATTTAATTTAATTTTTCACTGAATGGTTTTGTTTGGGTGAAACGTCATGTGGGCAGAATGTTGCTGTCTCTCATGTACGGATATGGTAATTGGCAGGCATTTATATAGCGCCTTTATCCAAAGCGCTGTACAATTGATGCTTCTCCATTCACCCATTCATACACACACTCACACACTGACAGCGATTGGCTGCCATGCAAGGCGCCGACCAGCTCGTCAGGAGCATTTACATTTACATAAAGAGTAAAGAGGTGCAGAAATGGTGTGTTTGTGTATTAACACAGTCCTAATGACGCTGTGATGTTGATACATGATAAATGTACGAATGGACTGATATATTATATAGATTTAATATATATTAAAATATATAAGAAATTGTGTGAAATACACAAATGTTATATATATCTATATGATTTGTTTACATATTTAAATTAAATATACAATCCACATGCAAGATGACTACAGGGATGTTATTGAATGTAACTCATCCTTAAAGGCACAATAGGTAACATTGTAAATCGCTTCCTATAATTGAAAAATTCTCACTGACATGTTAACTCTGCCTGTGTTTATCGTCGGGTTTCATAATATACCGTTGACGGTCCAACACTCTGTATCAAAACATTGTATAGCTGTACAATATTTCAAGTTCATTGGTTGAAAATTGGTTCTAATTGCCACAGCCAATGGCATTTCAAGTTCAGCACATTTACAGAGAATGGGGAGGGGCGGGTGTTGTGGTTTGAAGGTGTTTGTTGCTGCTATTCCTCTCTTGACCGCTAGAAGTCCGAAATTACCTATCGTACCTTTAGGCTAAGTGATTACACAGCTGCGGCTGAATACAGTCAACAGATTTCTAAGGTAATACTTAGAGAAATGCTAAATAATAATTTCAGATAGATTTACAATAATAATTCTACAACTTCTAAAAGTAAAGATCCAATAGTATAAATATTTAATGAGGCTAAGCATGTTTATGTCTGTTGCTTTTATGCATATGTAACCCAAGTAAGGCACCACGTGCCCAGCTGCACCTTCAATGCGAAGCAAATCACCAATAGAGCACAATTCTCTGTGAGCAAGGTGTTGTTGATAAAACGACTGTGATAAAATAGTCACTTATGACCCAGTATCAATTAAACAATTGCATTGGACGCCGTCAAGCCAAGCTACACCTTCACAAGAAACTCCTACTAAGCCACTCGGAATGTGAGTAACATCTGAGTCTTCACTCTCTTGGGTCTTAGACACACAGTGACTGGAGCATAAGGAACTTATTTGACAAGGAGCTCCTGATCGTTCCTCCACAGGAGCTCCTACATGTTTAAATCCAAGCTCTGGGGTTGTGCTGAAGACTGTTGTAGCTGTCTATCATGATATCGCTCACATAACTTCTATTGAACTAGACTGGCATTTACAGGATTGGAACAGTGTTGCAGCAAATGAGATTCCTCCCCACACCTGTAGCAGAATATCTTTAATCTAGGGCGCTTTCCCAAAGCCTGGGGGCAGGCCGATAATGAAGCATCTTCTGCTGTGCTGGTACTTTTTGCATTCTGTTTATACTTGCGAGTAGCCTTGTCATTTCTAGGCATGTGAGCTACCTGCGCAGATTTAGTATTTGCCACTTCAATCTCAAGTTGTCTAATTCTTTCCTCTAATTGTTCTCCAGTGGAGGAACAGTTTTGATGGGGGTCGTGCATGCTTTCAGAGGCATGGTCTTGGTTCACATGAATCTTTGTGTGCACTTTTGTTGCGCTAGACCCTAGGTGACGTTTCTTCCTCGTTTCTTTCAGGTGATGTTCCTGTTCATAGGACCTGACCTCCCCTAAAAGCTCTGAGAAAGCAGGATCTTTCTTATATGGTTCCACCAAAGAATCTTGCAAATTCAAATGCAACATGGCTATTAACGTGTCATCCCAGCAACCACGAACAAACTGTTTTTACAACTGAGAATCTGCGCGTCGATTCTCCAACCCGTTTCTTTCTACCACTTCCTGTAATAGAATCTGAAGTCTGCGGAGGTAGTCTGAGGTTTTCTCACCAGTATTTTGTTGAGTTTCCAGAAACTGGATGTATAGCTCTTCTCCACCAGTTACATTACCATAAGCACTATCTAGCTCTTGCATGTATACTCTTGGTGAAGCATCCTCACCTGCACACAAAGCAACATTTAGGGCCGGAGAAAGCAGGCTGTCAAGGATAATTCTACGCTGCTGGCTCTCCGGAAGACTTGCATCATTGATTATTTGCCTAGCATGCAAACGCCAGATACTGAAATCCACTTCAGTGGAAAGCTTTGGCACATTTCCGGAAAACACCCGTAGTTTTCGCTTAGTAGCCACATGAGATTCAGATTCATGTTTTACAATGTGTTCCACAATCACGCACTGCACATCTGCAGGGAGAGGTACTGAAAAATTCCCTTTTTCGACATTAGCGTGGCGAGAAGCACCATCATCATTACTTTGCGCTTCATCTCTATCAGTAGTACTGCGGTAGGGCTGCACTTTGGTGTAGAAGTTACTGGTCCCCTAATGCCACCTCGGGGTTCTGACAGTTGACTTATAGCTTGCTTACTTAAAGCTAATGGGCTTACATTGTAAAGTGCAGCTACCCCTTCTATCTGCTCTTGGAATGTCACTGCCATGTCATCAACCATACGCCTCAGTTCTTGGGGACATATAACCCTAGGTTCTGATGCCCCTGCCCCTCTAGGTCTATTCTGATCTATCCGCAAAACTTCCCACTCATTGTGCGACTGTCCATGCTCTAGCAAAACATAGGGGTAAGGTACTCTCTGAACTGACAGAGGATAGCATCTGAAAGCTCACTATCTATTCTTTCAATTTTCACAACTTCATCCAGGTCATGAAATGCCTTTTGCACCTCGTTCAACCGTATCTCTTTGCTAACTCCCTTCAAGATGATCGTGCACTCTGAATCGAAACCGTATTTTTGACAGATTTCCATATTTAAATGTTGAGTCTAGAATTGTCTTACTTTGAAGGAAAATTATAAGCACCAGTGCGCTCCAGTCCCTGTTCGGGCGCCAGTTTTTCTTTATGTAACCCCTATATTAAATATTAAGAATGCAGAAGCCAGCTTATATTAGGGACCACAAGGAAAATTTTATTCCAGGGAGGATGTACGTACTTTAGTTTCTATTGTCTGAACTGGAACGCACTGAGTCCTACAATTGCACACAGCATACAGTTTTCTTTGCAAATGTGAAAAGGAAACTTACACAATGATACTGTTACGGGGCGGGCAGACAAGGACCCAGGTGCAGACCGGAGGTATGAGGCAAAAACAGATTTCCAGTGAGAATCAACAAGACAAAAAGCCAAACTCCAGAATCAAAAAGGGAAAAGCTCAAAAATCCAAACTCAGAAAGGTCGCTGAAAACCGAGGGACAAAATATTCTCAAAAACAAAAACTCGGAAGAATTGCCAAAAATGTAATCAAAAATCTAGACTCAAAGATCCAAAATTTACTATAAACAGAAAACCAAAGAATCACAAATGAGCACAAGGAAACAGAGAGAAAACAGGCAGAGCAAAAACGGGCAGAATCTCTCTCCAAATAATGAGGCACGATCTGGCAGGGACTAAACAGAAGGGAAGAACTTAAATAACAGAGAGAAGCTACTAATGGGCAGGAGACAATGAAGAACAGGGAGGAATCAATCAAAACAATGAGAATGCAAATGAACCGAAGGCAGAGGCAGGTGAGGGCGGGGTTCAGGACAAAAAACACAAGCACATGGTAAGGCAGACACAAACACAGGAATACCATGACAGTCAAGACAAACATGAATATGAAAAATAATAAATTACAAAAATAAAGGATAATAAATAATGAAATCAATTCACAAAACACAGATCATGACAGATACAGCATAAAATAAAAAAAATTGATAATCACAAAATCTTATTTTGTAAGACCTAACATAATAATAATTTTTACGCTGCAGCTTGTTAACAACCTCTGAATGTGTTGATCGGAATTGAACTATCTAGATTCAGTCCATGAACATGTTTGTTTGGAGAAAAAAAAAAAAAGTCAAAGTTAAACGGGTACCCGTGTCATAAAAAAATTCTGTTCCAATTCCTACTTGATCCCGTTGACGAAAGGAAGAAAATTTATGAGAAGCAGCGAGGCTCCCTCTAGTGGTGTCCTCGAGGCAACTGACGGATGACCCAAGACAAACTCTTCTCAGGCTCCGACACCTAATATGAGAGGCATGTAATTGTGAACTTTGTAGGAGCAAGAATTATCGCCAGTGGGTGCAGCGGTTACTGTACAGGACTGTACTGCTACTGCCTCAAGTCTGCACACTTACGTTCTGGCGCGCACATGCTCTACCAGTGCATGTATACTGCCCTCCTTACTATTGCCGTAAACTGTGACGCTACCGCAGAAAATAGACTAAAATGCGGCAAAAACTTCTTAAAGGAACCCCATCACTACCTTACCAACTTAGTGTGGGTTACACATATATGAAAAGACTGCAGAGGCAAAAGAGAAATAAGAAATAGAAACAAGCAATATGAAAAATACAGTTTAACAAAACCTGAGGCAGGAAAATATATAGACAAACACATAGGTAAAAGAAAAATGTCATCCATTAAAAAGTCCTAAAAACTAATAAAGGACAAGCAACAAAATATAGCAAAATAAAGAAAAGAAAAAAGAAACAGGTCCCAAAACTGCAATAAAACACAACTGAAGAAAGCAACTGTGTGCTTATTTGCTAGTAGTGCTACTATTTGACAGTCTACAAAATCCCATTATATTGTGATGGTCATAAGGCTACACTGGTAAGACACAACAGATTTCTCAAGTTTTCATCTGGTAACAGCTAAACAACTGCTGAAGTAGACCTTTATGTGACATTTATGTGCACCCTTAAGCAGACATGACTTTGTCTCTTCCATTTGGCAACTTTTATTCTTCTCAGTTCTCAGTTTTTACACACAGAAGACTGGCGCGAACATCAATACACAACAACGTATGTTCAACGTCACTTCATTTTTTTGTCTAGCTTTACTGCGCTAATTGATGACATCACTGTCAATACTGAACTCTGACCTCTACTTAGTAACATTAATCAGAATCATATTTGGAATATTAGCAATGTCAAAATACAATGAAAATAGAATATATTCTGCTTAAACAGATTAAATCTATTTCAGCTCATTTCAGTTTAAATGATCAATATGCAAATTCCCCAAATAATTATAGGTCGCAACACCCTCCCCCACTAAAACAAAATGTTACCAAACATTTTTTTTTCCATTCTCTAGCAATACTGAACAACATCCCAACAATAGAACATTTAGTGGAAGGTAAGTAAACAGGTAAGTATCACACACATCACACTTGTGGGTGATACTTAGGGTGGTTAGGCCGTACTATCTTAAGTCCTTTTTTTTTTTTCTCTTTGCAAAAAAAAAAAAATGGATCTCATGGCCACTGTACAAGACTAAGTGTCCATCGTCCCTTTGTATTGAAGGGTGAATAGTCCATCGAAGTATTGGTGGGCCCCCCAGATCTTCACACACGGGACAAGGAAAATACCATATACACCCACTACTGTGTGTTTACACATTTTAAAACCATGTATTCAGTAAGTCTATTCTGTAAGTGTACACACTACTCATTTCTTTCTTTAGTGCATATGTACCACACCACTGACTTGAATAATAAAATATACTAGCATAGTACCCCCATTTCTGTACTTATTATTTAAATAAATGTTCAGATAACCTGTTTCTATTCTCTGTAACATGTGTCAGTTACCACATCACCATGAGCTTTACAAATAAACTAACTTATTAAATTGTCTCTGTGGGTATTTCATATCTATTCATGATGAAAATTATACATGAATGATGATCTTTTGGACAGGTCATGACTGGTCCCTAAGGGCCTTCTCACACTGACAGGGCAGGTGTGCAGCTTCTGAAAGGTCGGCTGACCTAGCTGGTCATACGTGTAGACACGTCTGGGCTGTCGGACTCTCTTAGGTCTGTCCCTCCATGTTTCAGCATCACTCTGCTCATTTTCGGATTCCTCCGTGCTATTCGTCTCCTCAGTGTGTTCCTGTTCAGGGTAATCCTCAGGTACGATCTCCATCTCAGGCCTGTCTCTGGGTGTCTCATTCCTTGGACAGAACTCCTCTGCTTCCGCATTGAGGGGCGGATAAGCCTGTCTCACTGCTGTCCACAAGTGCTACCCCTCTTCACTGGAACTGTCAGTATCTGACAGGTAGGTCTTGTGCTTGTGTCTTGTTCTCGGTTTTGTTTTCTTTCCGTTGCTTTTCTGTTTCAGGTTAGGTTCATGGACCTCTGGCTCTTCTACCAGGTAGGGGCATGGAAGGAGCAGATTACGGTGTAGCACACGTCTTCTTCCTGTTCCTTGCAATGGCTCAACCATGTACACTGGACTATCAGGGCCTTTTCTTCCCTTGACAACATGAATCATATCTTCCCAGTAGCTGCGTAGTTTTCCAGTGCCGCCTCTAGGTGTGAGGTTTCTCACCAGGACATGGTCACCTGGTTCAAGAGTAGAACTCCATGTGCGCTGATTGTAGTTTTTCTGTCCTCTCCTTGCACTTTTCTTCATATTCTGCCTTGCGATGGAATAGGCCTCTTGCATGACCTCTCTCCACTTCTCTGCATAGCCAGTCTGTGACTGGTTCCTCTCTCCTCCTTTCCTAGGGAACATCAGGTCAACTGGTAAAGTCGGTTCACGGCCAAAGAGAAGAAAAAATGTGGAAAATCCTGTCGCTTCATGCACAGTTGAATTGTGTGCATGGACTACTTTGTTTAGGTGCTCTTTCCACCTTGACTTCTGAGACTCCTCAAGTGTGCGCAACATACCCAGCAGCGTTCTATTGAAGTGCTCAGCAGGATTAGCTTGGGGATGATACGGGGATGTACGAGAATGACGAATACCACAGTAGTCTTGGAGCTTGCGGAAGAGAGTGTTTTCAAACTCTTTTCCCTGGTCGTGGTGTATCTTGGATGGGAAACCAAAACGCATGATGAAGTCATCAAAAAGCTTTCTGGCTGCGGTCTTCCCAGACTTGTCTCTTGTTGCATATGCCTGCGCATACTTGGTAAAATGATCAACAACTACAAGTATGTATTCCTCACCTCCTTTACACTTGTCCAAATGTACGTAGTCAATGGAAATCATCTCAAATGGTGCAGAAGTCTCAATGCTCTGTATAGCTGTTCTGGTTATTCTGTTAGGTTTCTTTCTCTTGATGCAACGACACACCCGGGTGACATAGTGTTCCATCTCCTGTCTCATTTTAGGCCAAAAGAAGCGTTCTTCTTGCAAGAAGCGTTCTTCTTGCAAGAGCCACCATTCTGTCGGCACCTAAGTGTCCCATTTCCTCGTGTAGGTGTTTATATGCAACTGGCTTCAGTGACTCAGGAACAACCAGCTGTGTTCTCGTCGCAGTCTCTCTTCTGAGGATGCCATCACCATCTATCCACAGACGAGGCCACTCTCTGAGATGCTGTCGGACAGGTTCATTCATTCATTCTCTGTCAACTTGTCTTTATGTTTCAGGTGGGTATGTGTCTTTTTCAAGGCCAAAACTCTGCTTATGACCAGGTCGGCATTTTGAGCATTTACATTTACATTTTTGTCATTTGGCAGACGCTTTTAATCCAAAGCGACTTACAAGTGCATAGGTTCTACCACAAGTCAAAGCATCACATCCAGAACTAGGAAAATACACATGGAATGCTAAACATATAGTCGTCATCATAAGTGCACTTTTTTTTTTTTTTTTTTTTTTTTTTTTGGGGGGGGGGGGTTAGACAAGGATAGGGGTATCAGAAAGGGGCGGGGCGGGGGAAATCAGGAGGGAGGACTAAGGTGGAGTTTGAAAAGGTACAGCTCTCATGTCTGCTACAAGAGACTGAATTGGCTCTGAGATGTTGCACCCTTCTGGCAGCGCGTCTTCATTATAGGTAACAGCAGAGATCCAATTCACTTCTCCTGCTTCATCCCTCTTCCAGGCTTTCCCAATGCATTCAATGGTTTCCTGTTGGCATTCCTCTGTGCATTCTCGTATGACCTCTTCAATGGGCTTTGGTCTGCGTGACAAGAAGTCTGCATCTGTATTTGCTGTTCCAGGCCTGCATTTCACTGTGAACCTATATTCCACCAACTCTGCCACCCAGCGGTGTCCAGCTGCGTTGAGTTTCGCTGACTTTGTGACATATGTCAGGGGATTATTATACAGTAAAGTGAGGTGCAAGAAACAGATAGTCTCGAAACCGCTCTGTTATGGCCCATTTCAGCGCCAAGAATTCTAATTTGCCCGAATGCAACCTGTAATTCTTTTCTGCTGCTGTCAAGGTCCTTGATCCATATGCTATCACTCTGAGAACACAGTCTTGACGCTGGTACAAAACTGCACCTAGGCCCTCTTCTGAGGCATCCACATGAAGCACAAAGGGTTTCTCCAGGTCGGGAAATGCCATCACTGGTGGGTTTGTCAGCTGATCTACAATTCTGTTCACTATCTCCTTGTGGAGTGCAGTCCACTGAACTGGATGAGAAGGTGACAACTGAGCAGATTTACGGCTAACTCCCTTTTTCTTTTGGCTTTGCTTCACCTCAGACTTGGGCTTTGCTAACAGTTCATAGAGGGGCTTGGCTGTCCTAGAGAAGTCTGGTATGTAGGATGTGTAATAACTGAGAAATCCCATCAGTTTCCTCTCCTCTCGCATGGTGGTTGGTGTCTCATGCTTCAGTGCTTGAACTGCTTCTACTTCTCTGGGATTCATCTTGTATCCCTCTGCAGAGATTACCCGACTTACATAGCAGACCTCACTTTTGAAAAAGTCACATTTCTTTGGCCTCAGCTTTATGCCACACTCTCGCTGTCGCCTGAGCACCTGTCTCACATTTTCAATGTGTTTATTGAAGCTGGAGCTAAATACGAGGACATCATCTAAATACGGGACACATACTTTATCTCTGAGGTCTCCCAGACATCCCTCCATGTAGCGCTGGAAGCAGGCAGGTGCATTCGTAAGCCCAAACGTGATTCTCACCCATTCATACAGTCCCTATGGTGTTATGAATGCGGTGCAGGGCCTGCTTTTCTCGCTCATGAATCCCTGGTGATAAGCCTTCCCTTGGTCTAGCACCGTGAACCAGGAGTTGCCTCCCAGGTTTTCCAGAATCTCCTGTATCCTTGGAATTGGATGACGGTCAGGCAGTGTTTTCCCTTTCAGTAGCCTGTAGTCTATACACAGCCACAGACTGCCGTCTTTCTTCCTGACACATACTACAGGTGAGGAGTATGAAGAACAGGATTTCTGGATCCAGCCTCGATGGAGTAAGTCCTGTATGTGTGTTTTCACTTCTTGATAGAGATGTTTAGGGATTGCATCGTATGTTCTCTGGACTGGCACATTGTCTTTTAACTGTATGTCCATCTCCAGATCTTTAATGCACCCTGTATCCCAGTCATCCTTCGCAAAAACATCACACTCTTCCCTGAGCATTTGCTTTACCTGCTGCTGTTGGCCTTCTGACAGATGGCTGAGGTCCACGGGGGGGTCCCAGGGCTCACCATGTGGCTCTCCACTTGACTGTCGCGCTGGTGGACCAACACTGCCGTCTGATGCCTGAGGCGTCTGTTCCTCAGAGGCCTTGGTCTGCAATGGGTAGATGGCATCAACACTGTGCAACAGGCCAAGTGTAGTGCGACTGCAAAGCACAATATCGTTATCAGTCATATTTTCTACAGTCACCTCAATTTTACCATTATCTTCCGGAGGGAGCTTGATTAACTGTTCTCTAATGGCAAGGCCTGTTGGCCATGGCGCCTCATAGTTTGGCTCCAGCACTACGTGTGACGCACTCAATACACTCTTGTTTAGCTGGCCGCACTGCACCGCCATCACTTTGTTCTTCGGAATGGTCACAGGCTGTCTGCCTACTCTGGCTAAGTGGGGTTGGCTTTCAGGCTTTTGCTTTTTTAGAACAGATAAAACAGCTCTGGTGGTTTTGTATCCTACCTCCAGTGCTGAGCACAGTCTCTTTACCATGTGACCAGAAGGAATACAGTCTTCACGTGTGTCATTTGTCAGGGCTAGTTCTTCAATTACATTAAAGCCAATGATTGGGCGTTCAATGTCATGGCTAGCAACCAGGATCGGCACCACAACAGGTTTGTCACTCATCCCAGCCACAGCGTCTTTGGACAAGGTCACTTCAATTTCCATCCATCCCTCATACGGTATGTCTGTTCCATTTGCAGCTGAGAGCTCCAATGACCCGTCTGCAAGCAGCTCTGTCACTGGTCTCACCTCGACATCTGGCAGGTACTTCCTTTTCCAGTTCGTTCCCACTATTGATACCTGTGAACCAGTGTCCCACAGTATTGTAGTGTCAATTCCCCCCAGAGAGGCTCGAACTAGACATCTCTTCCCTACCAGCTTCGCTGTTTGCCGTTGTTTACCAGTGAGTGGTGCTCCTAGACTAAACAGGTCTACTTTCTCTATGTTTTCGGCAGACACAATTCAATTTTGCTTGTGCTGGCTGAGACGTTTTTCTTTCGACAACCCGATGCCCAGTGTTCTGTGCTGCCGCACTTGTAGCAGTGACCACACTTTCCATCAGGATTGGACCGTTGACATTCCTGACACTGTCCCCTATTTGTAGTCTTACGCTGTGCTCTGTATTTTTGATCTGGCTCTTCACTCACTCTCCTCTGTTGAGACGGAGGGGTCTGCTGCAGGCTTGCAATTTGGGTAGTAAGATTCTGGATAGCTTCACATATAGCTTTGTTACCTTTATCAATCTTTTCCATCAGTGTATCATGTTTGTTTGCCTCGCCATGTTTGTTCTTGTTTGGTTCGGGCACAAGTTCAGTTTCCTCATTTTCCTCTCTAATACCCGCCACTCTAATAGTCTTTGCTTTTGTTGTAACTGACAACTTGTTCTTTCTTTCCATTTCAAGAGTGTACACAGCAGTCATTTTCTCAAGGAGGACTTCATCTGTCACTTTTGGATCTTGTAAGAATGGCTTTATGTCTGTTCGAGTGGTGTCATCATGGAGGCCAGTCATTACTGTTTGGAGGAACTGATTTCGAATTAATTCTGAGCTGTACTTCAAACCAGACTTGACTCTTTCTGAAGCAATGGCAATTTGTTGTCTCAGATCCATTGCTCTCATCAAAAACTGTATGGGCGTTTCTTTATGCTCCTGAACTGCGCATGTGAGGGAGTGGTACAGCTCTGTAGCATCCTTCTCAACGTAATGCGTCCGTAAAATTTGCCGGAGAGCTTGCAATGTCAAATCCACTCTACTTTCCAGGTAACTCTTCAATTTTGTTCCTGGAGCTATGGCTTGAATGACAGCTTCTACAACTTCTCCCTCATCATATCCTTTTGTCAGTGCCCTTTGAATTTGTCTTTCCAAACTAGTGTAGGTTAGTTTATCCTTTGATTTGGTTCTCCAATTTGTCCAGTTATTTTTAAATCTCTCCTGTACAGTGGATGAACATAAGAGACATTCTGACTTGCTACAGAGGCTGCTGCTGCAGTTGCGTTTCGTGGCGAAACACTTTCTCTTTGTTCTTTTCTTTTACTGGGTGCAATTTCGTTTTTGTCCACAGGGTGGACTACTTTTTGAGGCGGAGATCCATCAATATTGTCAGTTTTCTCTATTAGTTTGTCAATTTTGTAATTTAGTTGCAATAAAAGACACATCCCTGCATCCTCTCTAGAAATGACATCTTCCGCTTCTATATGCTGCAGGGTAAGTCTCCTCAACTTGCGGGGTACCTCTTTGTCACTCGTATCCTCTGTAAGACTAAGCGCTGCGCATAAAACATACAATTCCGGTGCTTTCAGTGTTAGTAACTTTTCCTCTATCTCTGCCATAATACTTTCCCAGTCAGACGACATCTCTTGCACTTCCGACATGATAGAAAACTTTTACCTTTACCGTTTCGTTTGTAGCACTGCCGTATTGATGTTCAGTTGGCTTGGTTAGTAGCTAACGTTAGCACTTGCTGTTCGCTCCTGACTTCCCTTTCTTTGTGGTGAAAAACGACAACCGGGCGGAAACACCAGTTTTATGTTGTACCCTTAAGCAGACATGACTTTGTCTCTTCCATTTGGCAACTTTTATTCTTCTCAGTTCTCAGTTTTTACACACAGAAGACTGGCGCGAACATCAGTACACAACAACGTATGCTCAACGTCACTTCATTTTTTTGTCAAGCTCTACTGCGCTAATTGATGACATCACTGTCAATACTGAACTCTGACCTCTACTTAGTAACATTAATCAGAATCATATTTGGAATATTAGCAATGTCAAAATACAATGAAAATAGAATATATTCTGCTTAAACAGAGGAAAATCTATTTCAGCTCATTTCAGTTTAAATGATCAATCTGCAAATAATTCTAGGTCGCAACATTTACCCATAAACGTCACATTCCAGTTGATACGATGTTAATTAGATTTGTCGCCATCTAGTGGCAGCTCAGTTAAAGGCAGTGCGCAAAATACAGGACTGCTCATGAAGTTAAAATGAAATTAAACATTTATTCTTATTGTGAAAATGCCAATTAATAAATGTTCAAATGTGTCTGGTGAAATGCATCAGATTCACACAGTAAAACATATTTTCATTATGTATTACTTTGTGAATCTGGCACCAAATAATTTCATAACTTCAAACAGCCAAGCAAACAGTGATGAAGAGATAATAATGTGGCTAATAGCACATGAAGGTCATGTGATTTATGAATAGAAAATACATTGGAAGGATACAAAAAACAAAATAATTAATATAATAGAAAATGTATTTTTTGTAAAAAAATATTATCTTTGATATAACCCATATAAGTATCAGCATAAAATAAACTGTTAAAATTTAACCATCCCTGATTATGCACCACAGCAATGGAATAATAATAATAATAATAACAAAGATCAGCCGTGCTAATTCAGAGACAGAACCCGAGAAGACTCAGTGAAGGCTACAAAGAAGAAAATGTTTGCCTTTGATTAAGGCATGGTTACAAATGTTGAGGTTTTGATGCTTTTGTCTAAGCACTCACTTTCAGTGTGTAAATGAGCACACTGGCCACACTCCATTGTTTATACTTAAATACTTTAAGTTATTGTCATTATTTGTTTGAATACAATTCTTAATTGAATGCATTGCCTTTAGAAATTATACTTTTTGTTGGTGGGGTTATTTGTTTGTTGAAAGTGAAAACGGCTAAATCCAATAAACAAATGCAGGATTAATCTTTGGTCATTATTCCCTTACCTGGAAAAGATTATTCAGGACATCAGGTTCAATTTAGTCTCCATATGATGGAAATCTGCATGTTCTTTCCGCAACCTACCTCTGGAGAGGAGGCAAAATCAACAGAAATATGGGCTTTTCAGAGTTGTCTCTTAGTCCAGGGGCCTGTTTCACAAGACAGAATTACTGAGTTAGCTGAATAACTGCCATGAACCCTCCCAAATCAGGAACATGGGCTGAAGTAAAAAGAGTCATTCCGGGTTTTACTCTGTGCAGATATCCAGTTAACTTGATATGATACTTTGTAACGTTATTAGTATTTGCTCAAACAAGTACTATTCCTGCACTTTATATCCATCCACACATACATGTGATCATCAGCATGTAATAATTATAACTATCATAGTAATATTACTACATGTCATTAGACTGTATCAGGAGCAGGGATGGGCAGCTCCAGTCCTGGAGGGCCGGTGTTTATCCACTGATTCACTCGTACAATAGACCACAATAAAATGCTACAAGACGAGAACATTCATAAGCTGCTGTTTATCAGGGAATGTGGTTATAAATGAGAGATCATAAAAATGATTGAGTGCACTTTGTACAATGTAAGTCTGCAAGAAAACATGCTAGAAAAGTTTTCCTTCACAATTTAGCGAGAGCCCAACAGAAAGATCCACCATATTATGTCATGATTACAAACATCTCCAGGTATAGAGACAAAGGTGTATTGCAGTAGGCTTTTCGATACAAATCTCAACATTACTGAATGGTCAACCAAACATAGTATAACCTGAAAAATGATGCCTTTTCAAGCTACTTATTAGAAATGTTGTAATTATCACTGATGTAAAAAGGTGAGAATTTACTTTTAATGAGTCACGCTGTACTGAAGAACAGCTATGAATATACTTTGTGTCACAGGCATTTAAAATCAGTGTATGTTTCAAGTGAGAGGTAAAAATGGAATAACAAGGACATCTACTCCTTTTTAATAAAACATGGATTGGCACAATGATGGAGGCATTTATTCATCAACAGAACTAGGAGTTGAGCTGGTTAATCTGGTGATCTCCCCTTTAAATATTCCCTTATTGATGCGGTGTGTTTTATGACATGGCAGGAATCATCCAGAGCTTGCTTTAAACTCACAGTTTGAATATAATGTACTGTATGTAATGTAATTTCTTGTATTGTAGTGTAATCTCTTTCAAACATCCCATTTTTCCACAGCTAGTCTACCTGAGAGATAATCATTAACATGTACCATAACCTTTGTTTTATCAGATTTAATTGCCTCATATATCAAAGGTCAGGTTGATCGTAGGTAGAACTGATCTTACAAAGTGAATACAGTGAACTGAGCGTGTCCTTCTCCAGGAAACTCCCAGTTTGGAGCTTCAGTAAATGGATAAGATTCACACTTTTCCTTCTTCTTCAGCGGAAACATTTTGTGGGTGAACTGATTTCATTACAGAGTTTCCTGGTAAGTGACGCTAAATCAAAAGTGTTTGTAGTGCTGGCTAACACAGAGAAACTAGTTCAGACTAGCACTGCAGCCTGGGAACATACCAGACTTTGTGTTCGGCATGGGAGGCAAATTAAACAAGTGCACTCCTTGGATTCATTTACAGCTTATTATACATACTTCAGGCTACAAATGCTTTGTGTGTTAAATACTGTAGATGCTTTGTGCTTTCTGGATGCTTTGCTATACTACAACACATATAATATACACAGTGAGTGATGTTTGGGACAAAGACATATATTTCCATGATTTCGCACTGAACTGCACACTGATTTATAAATGGTTGAATTCATAAATGGTAAAAACACTTTTGGCATACTTTTCTTGGAAGGGTTTTACGGCATTTCTTCCACAGCTAGACTTTCTGAGAGATATATATATATATATATATATATATATATATATAGAGAGATAAGGCCTTTGCCTTGTAAAGCAAAGGTCAGGTTGACAATGATGAGTAGAACTGAAACAGTGAATTCAGCACTTTACTCTTCAATGAGTTAGACTAAAATGGACTAACTATTTGATTCCCGTCCAACCCACTGCAGTCCACTGACTTAGAAAATAGGAATCCTTGGTTCCCTTACACATTATCCTTTAGTACAAGGTGCTTTAGGTCTGTGCTGTAACTGTGTGATGTTTGGTAGTGTGTGCTGTAACTGTGTGATGTTTGGTGGTTTGTGCTGTAACTCTGATGTTTGGTAGTTTGTGCTGTAACTGTGATGTTTGGTAGTGTGTGCTGTAACTGTGATGTCTCCCCCAAGGGAGGAGGATGGAGTGCCCCCAGTGCAGGAGGGAATGTGGGCAGAATGACAGGTTCTGCAGTGAATGTGCCTACGATCTGCGCTCTGCCAGGACACCTGTCCCAGGTAAGCATAGCAAGCCAGTTAACAACTAGATTCCCTAGTTTTGCTGTTTCAATGCCAAACATGCTGATGCTGTATCTGATTAATGCGCTGATAATTAAAATAAATTAAAAACTCAACTCAAACGTCTCTTTCCAAATATAATGCCACAGTTACTCAGGAGCATCAACAGAGCTCAAAATGCAAATTTCCATCCAGAACAATTTCTCGGACTGCTGGAACTCACCAGCTGTGTCCATGCAGGCAGAAGTTTCCACCGAAGCACCTAAGTACTCTGGGGTAACTGTGGCATTGTGTTTAGAAAGAGCTATTGAATCTTTAAAATGTACATTTTCGGCACACTGATTACCAGAGAAGGAGTGGTCCGTAGAGATCCACTATATCACTGCATCTAAAAAAGTTGTCAAATGGAGAAACCTCGTCACATCTCAGTGAAACGGTCTGGATGGATAGATAGTACTCTGGGTAGGAGGACACATACTTTAATTTAGTTTTTGGGTGAACTGCATCTTTAAGCATAATCTAATTGTTTATAGGGGCCATGTTCACAGTCTCTTTTGTGTGGTATTTCAGTACAGTTTTTGATAATTTTGGATAAGTATACATCAGGTTTTATGGTCACACGTGATGGGGTGCCCCAAGGTTCGATTTTGGGCCCTATCCTGTTTACTACTTATGTAAATGAACCGGGTCAAAAAGTGACAGGCAGATGACACAATATTGTATAGTTTTGTGGCTTCTGTTGATGAGGCCTTGAAAGACCTTCAAACTGCTTTTAATAGCATTCAGGTTGACTTGTGCAATTTGGAACTGGTTTTGAATGCAGATAAGGCTAAGTTAAATATATTTTCTAAAACCAGGACTCAGGCATTGAAAGAACACATTGTAACCCAACAAAATAAATTAATAGAGCAGGTAAATACATACAAGTACTTAGGATTTCATTTGGACTGTTCACTTTCTTTCACACGTCATGTAGAAAATCAAATTGGGTTTTTTATAGAAACAAAGCATGTTTTTCTTTTCAGGCTAGAAAACAACTTGTAATGGCAACATTTTTGTCAGTAATGGATTATGGAGATGTTATACACATGTGTGCAAGTAAACCTGTTTGAGCTCATTGGACAGTGTCTATCATGCAGCATTAAGGCTCATGACTGACTCCACTTATTGCACACATCACTGTACCCTGTATCTGAAAGCTGGTCTGCCCTTACTCTCAGCCCGTAGGCAATACCATTGGTTAATTTTGATTTATAAAGCTGTCCTTGGTCAGCTCCCACTGTTTTTAAGTTCTGTGATAGAGTGGATAAATACAAATCCATATGCTTTGAGATCACATTACATAATTTTGTTTAATGTTCCAAAAGTGTGTACTGTTTTTGGTGAAAAAGCTTTCAGCTATGCTGCTCCCTCAGCATGGAAGAAGCTACAAGAGAAAATCAAGCTTAATACACGGATACCTTTAGAAAATTTTAAACTGCTTATCAGCGATGCAAAGGACACTGTATGCATTTGTTTTACCAAAATGTTTTTGCTTGTTTTAGCCTAAATTATTTGTTTAGTGTCTATGTTTTTCTGTGTCTTCTGTGTGTAATGTAACATCTGTGGTGTGTGTTCTATTTTAAGCCATTTTGGCCAGGACTGCCTTGTAAAAGAAATGTAAATCTCAATGGGACTATTTCCTGGTAAAATAAAGGTTAAATAAAATAAATTAAATTAAATAAACAGTAGTAGTGCAATGGTTTTAATAGACCATTTTAGGAGATCAGAGCCAGTTTTCCCAATGCTTGAGTAAGTGGCACCTGTGTCCACCATCAACCGGTGTCCTTGTTGATTAATAATTACTGGTGGGGTGGGTTCCTCTTGTGGGTGTGTAGAAACGTTTGGTGACATTATCTCCCCCTCTGGCTTCTCTGGGTACCCCTGCTGGTTTGCTGCTGCTGTAATAGTTTGGTAGTTTGTGCTGTAACTGTGACGTTTGGTAGTGTGTGCTGTAACTGTGATGTTTGGTAGTTTGTGCTGTAACTGTGATGTTTGGTAGTGTGTGCTGTAACTGTGATGTTTGGTAGTTTGTGCTGTAACTGTGTGATGTTTGGTAGTTTGTGCTCTAACTGTGTGGTGTTTGGTAGTTTGTGCTGTAACTGTGATGTTTGGTAGTCTGTGCTGTAACTGTGATGTTCGGTAGTGTGTGCTGTAACTGTGTGATGTTTGGTAGTTTGTGCAGTAACTGTGATGTTTGGTAGTGTGTGCTGTAACTGTGTGATGTTTGGTAGTTTGTGCTGTAATTGTGTGATGTTTGGTAGTTTGTGCTGTAACTGTGTGATATTTGGTAGTTTGTGCTGTAACTGTGATGTTTGGTAGTTTGTGCTGTAATTGTGTGATGTTTGGTAGTGTGTGCTGTAACTGTGTGATATTTGGTAGTTTGTGCTGTAACTGTGATGTTTGGTAGTTTGTGCTGTAACTGTGATGTTTGGTAGTTTGTGCTGTAACTGTGTGATGTTTGGTAGTTTGTGCTGTAACTGTAATGTTTGGTAGTGTGTGCTGTAACTGTGTGATGTTTGGTAGTTTGTGCTGTAACTGTGATGTTTCCCCCAAGGGAGGAGGATGGAGTGCCCCCAGTGCAGGAGGGAATGTGGGCAGAATGACAGGTTCTGCAGTGAATGTGGCTACAGTCTGCACTCTGCCAGGACACCTGTCCCAGGTAAGCCTGGCTGCACCGATAATTAACATTAGAAAAATTCAACTCGAACATCTCTTTCCAAATATAATGCCATAGGAACATCAACAGAGCTCAAAACGCACATTTTCATCCAGAACAATTTCTCGGACTGCTGGAACTGTGTCCATGCAGGCAGAAGTTTCCACCAAACTACCCAAAGTACTCTGGGGTAACTGTGCCATTGTGTTTAGAAAGAGACATTGCTGTTGAATTTTTCAAATGTACGTTTTCGGCACACTGATTACCAGAGAAGGAGTGGATGTAAATCTCAATGGGACTATTTTCTGGTAAGATAAAGGTTAAATAAAATAAATAAAATAAAATAAACAGTCGTAGTGCAATGGTTGCCAATGGTTTTAATAGACCAATTGGAAAGGGGGAGATCAGAGCCGGTTTTCCCAATGCATGAGTAAGTGGCACCTGTGTCCACCATCAACCGGTGTTCTTGTTGATTAATAATTACTGGTGGGGTGGGTTCCTCTTGTGGGTGTGTAGAAACGTTTGGTGACATTATTTCCCCCTCTGGGCATCCCTAACTTTGCCGGTTTGCTGCTGGTCCTGTCCATGGGATGGTTGGACAGTCTCTCTTGCGATGTCTGGTATGGTTGCATCCCCAACACACTTTGTGATGTGTTGGTAGTTTGTGCTGTAACTGTGTGATGTTTGGTAGTTTGTGCTGTAACTTGGTGATGTTTGGTAGTGTGTGCTGTAACTCTGTGGTGTTTGGTAGTTTGTGCTGTAATTGTGTGATGTTTGGTAGTTTGTGCTGTAACTGTGATGTTCGGTAGTGTGTGCTGTAACTGTGTGATGTTTGGTAGTTTGTGCTGTAATTGTGTGATGTTTGGTAGTTTGTGCTGTAACTGTGTGATGTTTGGTAGTTTGTGCTGTAACTGTGATGTTTGGTAGTTTGTGCTGTAACTGTGTGATGTTTGGTAGTTTGTGCTCTAACTGAGTGGTGTTTGGTAGTTTGTGCTGTAACTGTGATGTTTGGTAGTTTGTGCTGTAACTGTGTGATGTTTGGTAGTTTGTGCTGTAACTGTGATGGTTTGGTAGTTTGTGCTGTAACTGTGATGTTTGGTAGTTTGTGCTGTAATTGTGTGATGTTTGGTAGTTTGTGCAGTAACTGTGATGTTTGGTAGTGTGTGCTGTAACTGTGTGATGTTTTGTAGTTTGTGCTGTAATTGTGTGATGTTTGGTAGTTTGTGCTGTAACTGTGTGATATTTGGTAGTTTGTGCTGTAACTGTGATGTTTGGTAGTTTGTGCTGTAACTGTGATGTTTGGTAGTGTGTGCTGTAACTGTGATGTTTGGTAGTTTGTGCTGTAACTGTGATGTTTCCCCCAAGGGAGGAGGATGGAGTGCCCCCAGTGCAGGAGGGAATGTGGGCAGAATGACAGGTTCTGCAGTGAATGTGGCTACAGTCTGCACTCTGCCAGGACACCTGTCCCAGGTAAGCCTGGCTGCACCGATAATTAACATTAGAAAAATTCAACTCGAACATCTCTTTCCAAATATAATGCCATAGGAACATCAACAGAGCTCAAAACGCACATTTTCATCCAGAACAATTTCTCGGACTGCTGGAACTGTGTCCATGCAGGCAGAAGTTTCCACCAAACTACCCAAAGTACTCTGGGGTAACTGTGCCATTGTGTTTAGAAAGAGACATTGCTGTTGAATTTTTCAAATGTACATTTTCGGCACACTGATTACCAGAGAAGGAGTGGATGTAAATCTCAATGGGACTATTTTCTGGTAAGATAAAGGTTAAATAAAATAAATAAAATAAAATAAACAGTCATAGTGCAATGGTTGCCAATGGTTTTAATAGACCAATTGGAAAGGGGGAGATCAGAGCCGGTTTTCCCAATGCATGAGTAAGTGGCACCTGTGTCCACCATCAACCGGTGTTCTTGTTGATTAATAATTACTGGTGGGGTGGGTTCCTCTTGTGGGTGTGTAGAAACGTTTGGTGACATTATTTCCCCCTCTGGGCATCCCTAACTTTGCCGGTTTGCTGCTGGTCCTGTCCATGGGCTGGTTGGACAGTCTCTCTTGCGATGTCTGGTATGGTTGCATCCCCAACACACTTTGTGATGTGTTGGTAGTTTGTGCTGTAACTGTGTGATGTTTGGTAGTTTGTGCTGTAACTTGGTGATGTTTGGTAGTGTGTGCTGTAACTCTGTGGTGTTTGGTAGTGTGTGCTGTAACTGTGTGATGTTTGGTAGTTTGTGCTGTAACTGTGTGATGTTTGGCAGTGTGTGCTGTAAGTGTGTGATGTTTGGTAGTGTGTGCTGTAACTGTGTGATGTTTGGTTGTGTGTGCTGTAACTGTGTGATGTTTGGTAGTGTGTGCTGTAACTGTGTGATGTTTGGTAGTGTGTACTGTAACTGTGTGATGTTTGGTAGTTTGTGCTGTAACTGTGTGATTTTTGGTAGTGTGTGCTGTAACTGTGTGATGTTTGGTAGTTTGTGCTGTAACTGTGTGATGTTTGGTAGTTTGTGCTGTAACTGTGTGATGTTTGGTAGTGTGTGCTGTAACTGTGTGATGTTTGGTAGTGTGTGCTGTAACTGTGTGATTTTTGGTAGTGTGTGCTGTAACTGTGTGATGTTTGGTAGTGTGTGCTGTAACTGTGTGATGTTTGGTAGTTTGTGCTGTAACTGTGTGATGTTTGGTAGTTTGTGCTGTAACTGTGTGATGTTTGGTAGTGTGTACTGTAACTGTGTGATGTTTGGTAGTTTGTGCTGTAACTGTGTGATTTTTGGTAGTGTGTGCTGTAACTGTGTGATGTTTGGTAGTGTGTGCTGTAACTGTGTGATGTTTGGTAGTTTGTGCTGTAACTGTGTGATGTTTGGTAGTTTGTGCTGTAACTGTGTGATGTTTGGTAGTGTGTGCTGTAACTGTGTGATGTTTGGTAGTGTGTGCTGTAACTGTGTGATTTTTGGTAGTGTGTGCTGTAACTGTGTGATGTTTGGTAGTGTGTGCTGTAACTGTGTGATGTTTGGTAGTTTGTGCTGTAACTGTGTGATGTTTGGTAGTTTGTGCTGTAACTGTGTGATTTTTGGTAGTGTGTGCTGTAACTTTGATATTTGATAACTTAGCTGGAATCAGCAATCGGGTAAAGGGGTGAAAAGTAAAAAAGATTCTAAGGGCCCTACTGGATGGGGGGGGGGGTTATTATACCTTTTTGTTTTGTCTCCTGAACATGAATATGGGCGGCCTGTAGCGTAGTGGTTAGGGTACATGACTGGGACACATAAGGTTGGTGGTTCTAATCCCGGTGTAGCCACAATAAGATCCGCACAGCTGTTTGGCCGTTGAGCAAGGCCCTTAACCCTGCATTGCTCCAGGGGAGGATTGTCTCCTGCTTAGTCTAATCAACTGTACGTCGCTCTGGATAAGAGCGTCTGAAAAATGGCAATAATGTAACGTAATGTAATGAATATTATTCTTATATATATCAAAGCATATTAATAGAATTGTTACGGCAGGGAGAACAGAGGAACCAGAAGCAGACACAGGGGTGTGGAAAATGGCAAGTTTACTCACAGGTGATGGGGCAAACAGAGCGTAGTCAAAAAACAAGCCAAGGTCCAAATCCAGGGGGTCAGTCCAAACAGGCAGAGGTACAAAAATCCAAAACACAAAGAAGAGTCCAAGGAAGCAGGCAGGGGTCAAAACAAGGGCAAGGGCAAGGGCAAGGGCAAGGAAAACAAGGAGGCTAGAACTGGGGGGGCATGGGAGTGAGGGCGGTCTAACAAATAAACATCAGGTGAGACACATGAAAGGGTAATAGGACAATAACGAGGGGGAAACAAAAACGCGGACTGGATTCACAAAGACACACATGTAATACAAACGGCTCCGGACTAGAGAGTAGACAATTGCAGAGAATCAGGAGATGCAGAGATAGAGACAGGTGCGAATACTTTGCTGAAACTAAGCAAGTAATCAGTGATAGAATAGGGAGGCGGAGTTACAGAACAGAATTGAAACTGGAGATGCGTTTGTAAGTTAGTTAAGTGATTTAAATTACAGATACCTAAAACTAGTGAATGTTAGTTTGTTAGTTTGACAAACATATTAGTGTGTTAGTATAATTAGTACTGTATGTTATGTTCTATGTTAGTTGGGATTAGTATATTAGTGCTATGTACAAACATGAAATGGAGAGAAAGCAGGAAGTAAGGAATGTAAGACTGGAAGGAAGACTGAACCCCGGAACTACCGTAAACACCCGAATAGTGGGGCACGCAGACAAGGGAGTGACTGGGCTAGAAAACATTCAGACTCAGACATCACAGGGGAAGACGAGTGCAAAGACTAACGAATATAAACAGAACACCAGACATGAAATATGAAAAATAATAAATTACAAGAATAAATAATATTAAACAATGATACACTAACACACAGAACACAGGAAC
This sequence comes from Conger conger, assembly GCF_963514075.1. NCBI lineage: Eukaryota > Metazoa > Chordata > Actinopteri > Anguilliformes > Congridae > Conger > Conger conger. Next base: position 62,178,771 of record NC_083767.1, on the reverse strand, counting down.
ATAACAAGAATTGACATAAATGATTGCATGATGATCCAAAATATCCACAACCTCCTCTGCAAAAGAAAAAAAGGGCAGACAGTTTCTAACACAGTTGTTCATGATGGGCCATCTTAAAAGAGAAAACAGGCTGCTCTCTTCACCGCCTATCAGAGACCCGCTGGAGTGCATGCATTGCTGCAGTGCATGCATTGCTGCAGTCTGACCTGTGGCATGCTTCCACTTATCCAGTGTCCTATCTATCCCTCAGATAGTTTTGCGGAGCTGAGATTTCACAGCTTCTTTAGATGCAGAAATAACGGTCCTCTAGGAATAGCTTGTTTTCTGGTCATCAATGTGCTAAAAATGATAGTTACTCGCAAACATCAACACGGCTCAAAAATGCACATTTTAATCCAGAGCTATTTAGTTGATTGCCAGGACTCAACTGTGTCCTCGCAAGCAGAAATGTAGTACACCAGTATTCTTGAGACGGGTGCGTGGGGATTGGACCCAAAATGCACGACTCAGAAACAATAGTAATATAAAGTCCCCTCAGGGCTTTATTCGGGACGAATCCCAGGAGCGTAGTCAAAACAAGCAAAGTCCATACACGTAGATCCAGCCAAATAAACAATCAAAAAGCACGGTGCCGAGGGAAGAGGCAATCTCATAGTCGGTAGACGTACAGGGAGGTCCGGTAGCAGGAGAGCTGTCAGCGAGGCAGAAGTACAGGCGGGGTCGTATAGGCAGAGTCGTAGTCGAGGGTGATGCGGAAGTCGAAACCATAAAACAAACAGCGAGGCAAAGGTACAAAAACAGTAGGCGAGGACGTAGTCAAAAACAAGCGATGGTCAACGAAACAGAAATCGATAAACGGTGGTCGATAAACAGGCTTGGATCTAAAACGTGTAATCAATAGTTATAAGGCTCAAGCGTTGCTTTGACGGACAAGAGGCAGACAATTTTGCAGCGAACAGAAGCGCGACTGGGCTATAAATGCAGGTGTAGACAGGTGTAGACAATTAGTTAGAGAGCAGCACGGGAATGGAAAACAGGTGCGATGGATGACAAGTTTAACAAGGTAATTAGTAATCATTAGTAATAAACCTATCCTGCCCTAGCATTAGTAAATTAGTAAATGACATGCACGAGAAACGCAAGGTAACATGAACACATGATTAGTTTGTTAGTTTTACCCAATCCTGATCTAGCGTTAGTAGTTTTAGTAAAGAGACAAATGGAAACAATTAGGGTGTGAGTGACAGAAAGAGAGAGAGAGAGAGAGAAAGCCGGAACGCAAGGTTTGCGGAAAGACATGTAAAAGTGTATGTTTAAACAACGACCAGTCAGCGTAACAATAAACATAAATCAAAACATAACACGAAACGAACTAAGACGATAACCACTCAACATAACAAGGTAAAAATAATCGTAACGAAAACATAACTAGACATGACAAGACAATTATCATAACAAGAAATAAACTAAACAACATGACGAAACTAGACTAACATAATACATGATAAGACAATACGTGACTAAGACAAATGATAAAACATAAAACAGACCTGAAACGTGACAATTCTGGGGCAAAGTGTTAATTGTCTAGAACATTTGTGTCAGTGAAACAATCTGGTTGGATAGATAGTACTCTGGATAAGTGGAAATTTCATTTTTGGGTGAACTTCCCCTTTAATGTCTTTCTGTTCTAGAAATGCAGCATTTTGGATTGGTTGACGACTGCAAACTGCAGGACTGGTCTGTCATTGGATCTGGGGGTTTCGGACAGATCTATAAGGCCAAACACGAAGATTTGGGGATGGAGGTGGCAATCAAACTACTGCATTATGATGATGGGTAATATCACACTCAATCACACCCATGTACACACAAAGTCACACTCACATGTACGCATACAATCACACACATACAGACACATGTACACACATACACGCACATGCAGAATGTTAAAAAATCTCTCTTCCCTCTCTGTCTCTTCCTCCCTCCTTCACTTTCTCTCCTGCCCCTCCCTCTTTCTTTCTCTCTCCTTTGCTTTCTCTGCTCCCCCTCTCTCCTTCTCTCTCCTCCCCTCCCTCTCATCTTCTCTCTCCTCCCTCTCCCTCTCTCCTTCTCTCTCTTTCTCCTCCCCCTCCCTCACTCCATCTCTCTCCTCTGTCCTTCTCTCTCTCCTCCCCCTCCCTCTCTCCTTCTCTCTCCTCCCCCTCCCTCCCTCCTTCTCTCTCTCCTCCCTCTCCCTCTCTCCTTCTCTCACTTTCTCCCCCCCTCCCTCACTCCATCTCTCCTCTCCCCCTCTCTCTCCCTCTCTCCATCTCTCCTCTCTCTCCCTCTCTCTCTCTCCTCCCCCTCCCTCACTCCTTCTCTCTCTCCTCCCCTCTCCCCCTCTCTCTGCTCCCCCTCCCTCTCTCCTTCTCTCTCCTCCCCCTGTCCTCCTCTCTCTCTTTCTCTCTCCTCCCCCTCTCCCCCTCTCTCTCCTTCTCTCTCCTCCCCCTCTCCCCCTCTCCCTCTCTCTCCTTCTCTCTCCTCCCTCTCCCTCTCTCAGTTCCAGTGCATCTCTGCTGAAGGAGGCTGAGTTCATGCGGCAGGGTGGGAGCCCGTATGTGGTGCGTGTTTTTGGGGTGTACCAGGGGGTTCCCCCCGGCAGGGTGCTCTCGAGCCAGATGGGCCTGGTGATGGAGCTGATGGAGAGGGGGTCTGTGGAGTCCCTCCTGAAGAGGCTGGGGGGCCCCCCTCCCTGGCCCCTGGCCTTCCGCCTGGCTCATCAGGTGGCTCTTGGCATGAACTTCCTTCACCAGCTTTGCCCCCCACTGCTGCACCTCGACCTCAAGCCCAGCAACGTGCTGCTGGACCACGGCTTCGGCACAAAGGTGAGTCCCAGGCTTCCTCTATCTCTCTAGGCCTTTGGGCCAAGGCGAGTCCCAGGCTTCCTCTATCTCTCCATGCCTCTGGGCCAAGGTGAGTCCCAGGCTTCCTCTATCTCTCCATGCCTCTGGGCCAAGGTGAGTCTCAGGCTTCCTCTATCTCTGCAGGCCTCTGGGCCAAGGCGAGTCCCAGGCTTCCTCTATCTCTCCAGGCCTCTGGGCCAAGGTGAGTCCCAGGCTTCCTCTATCTCTGCAGGCCTCTGGGCCAAGGCGAGTCTCAGGCTTCCTCTATCTCTCCAGGCCTCCGGGCCAAGGTGAGTCCCAGGCTTCCTCTATCTCTCCAGGCCTCTGGGCCAAGGCGAGTCCCAGGCTTCCTCTATCTCTCCAGGCCTCTGGGCCAAGGCGAGTCCAAGGCTTCCTCTATCTCTCCAGGCCTCTAGGGCGGCCTGTAGGGTAGTGGTTAGGGTAAATGACTGGGACACACAAGGTTGGTGGTTCCAATCCCGGTGTAGCCACGATAAGATCCGCACAGCCGTTGGGCCCTTGAGCAAGGCCTTTAACCCTGCATTGCTCCAGGGGAGGATTGTCTCCTGCTTAGTCTAATCAACTGTACGTCTCTCTGGATAAGTGCGTCTGCCAAATGCCAATAATGTAATGTAATGTAAAAGGTGAGTCCCAGGCTTCCTCTTTCTCTCCAGGCCTCTGGGCCAAGGCGAGTCCCAAGGTTCCTCTCACTCCTGCCTATCCTTAGCATAGCCTGCGCTAGCATTGCTATTCCATGCATCAATATGTTGAGGTTCATCTCTCGCTCACCTTTGGGCTGGTTCACTCTCTCTTTCTCTCTCTCTGTAGCTCACAGATTCACAATCTACTGATGGTTGCACATCCGGTCTTCTCTGGGCAGATGTGTGCTGGTGTCGGTCTTTATAGCCAGTTTGTGGTCCCTGAGGCTGCACTTGTACTTTGGTTCAGTTAGTGACTGAGCCTCAGGAGGGGGGGGGCTCTTCTCTGGGCTCAGCTCTTAGCAGTGAAGTGTCTCTAGAATGAAAGGCTCTCTCTCTCTCTCTCTCTCTCTCTCTCTGTAGATCACAGATTTTGGTCTGGCCCGACTGATGCGTAGTATTTCCAGTGTGGGGGGGTGGGGGGAGGGGAGAGGCACGCTGAGCTACATGCCCCCTGAAGCCTTCCAAACACCCTACAAAGCCACGCCCGCCTCTGACTCCTACAGGTACCCCCCACCTCCACCTCCACCTCCTACAGGTACACCCCACCCCCACCTCCACCTCCACCTCCTACAGGTACACCCCACCCCCACTTCCACCTCCTACAGGTACACCCCACCCCCACCTCCACCTCCTACAGGTACACCCCCACATCTGCCATGTCCCACTCTTTCCCAGTTATGCCATCCTGCTGATTTACATTTATCTCTCTCTTTCCCAGTTATGCCATCCTGCTGATTTACATTCATCTCTCTCTTTCCCAGTTATGCCATCCTGCTGATTTACATTTATCTCTCTCTTTCCCAGTTATGCCATCCTGCTGATTTACATTTATCTCTCTCTTTCCCAGTTATGCCATCCTGCTGATTTACATTTATCTCTCTCTCTTTCCCAGTTATGCCATCCTGCTGATTTACATTTATCTCTCTCTCTTTCCCAGTTATGCCATCCTGCTGATTTACATTTCTCTCTCTCTCTCTCTCTCCCAGTTATGCCATCCTGCTCTGGTCTATAATCACTGGCAGGGAGCCCTATGGTGGTGAGTGACTCTGTCCATCCTGAGACCACAGCTCATATGTGACTTGTGCTGCTGGTCTATCTCCTGCATGTTCTTCATTACAGAAACTCTCTCTCTGTCCATCCCTGTCTCAGATGCTGTGTTAGGCAGGATCCAGTCTCGGGTCCCAGAGGGGTACAGGCCCAGTCTGGAGGGGGTGAACAGGGTGGCAGTTGAGGGCTTGGGGGAGATCATTGACCTGATGGAGAGATGCTGGGACCCCAGCCCCCAAAAACGCCCCTCTTTCCATGGTGAGAACAGGAGATGCATGTGCCAGCCTGTCAATCTCAGGCAATGAGTCAGTTAGTCAGTCTGTCAGTGCGTCCATCAGTGAGTTAGTGTCTGACAGCCAGTGTCAGTGGGGTAACAGTCATCAGGAAAGACAAGCAAGGTTCATATCTCTGTCTGAAGGAGGCAGAGATGCAATATTGAATGTTAATGATTGTCACAGTGCTGTATTGTCTGCATGTTGTGTGTATGTATTGTGTGTGTGGTGTGTATTGTGTTGTGTCTGTATGTTGTTGTGTGTGGGGTGTATTGTGTTTCTTTGTGTGTGTGTGTGTTGTGTGTTGTGTATGTGGTGTGTATTGTGTTGTGTGTGTTGTGTACTCAGACTGCCTCCCAGTGGCAGAGAAGGTGTTTGAGCTGCAAAACCGTGGAATTCATGATGCCATCCACCAGGTGTCCAAAGCACTGGTACTACCATTATACTCTCATAACAGTTATTACAGTATCATTACACAGTTATTACACTCTAATTACACTCTATTATTACACTATTATACTATCATCACTCTGCAATTGCATGCCTATTAACTTGTTATTAACTTGTTATTACACTGTTATTAAACTCTACTGCTGTCATTGCTTTATGTTATGGCCCTCTTTCTCAGGTCCTCACAGAAACATGGATTTCAAATGAAAAGGCTATTTTAACTCTCTTTCTCTCTCCCTCTGTCTCTCTCCCTCTGTATGATGAAAAGCGAGAGATATCTCCAACTCCAATACCCAATGGTACAGCTTTGCACACACTGTCCTGCTGATGAACACACTGCCATTTCATCCCCAACAAACACACTGCCCATTTCATCCCCAACAAACACACTGCTATTTCATCCCCAACAAACACACTGCCATTTCATCCCCAAAGAACAAACTACCGTTTACTTCATGCAATTTCACCACTCAATCTCTATTGATGTCTTGCTACCACTGTCCAGGTCTTTATAAAGATATTTACAGCCAGTTTTTTATCTCCTTTATTGCATGTGAATAACAAGATGGCACTGGTGAAAATGAGGACGTGAATACTGTTAGAATCGATGGCTTCGATAGCTCTGTACACAATTCAAATGTAATCCAAATAATCAGACATTTGCTGTCTCTTAACGCAAATATGTTTTCACACTTTCTGTAGCTGGAGTGACTGTGGACCCCAGGGGAGGGTGGAACAGCATAGACTGGACTCCTCCCAATTTCCGGGCAGCAGACAGCGGCATTGGAACAGAACCCTGTCCTGCCTCTGCCACCTCTAAGGCACTGAGTGACAGCATCTCCAAAACCTCCAGCACAAGTAAGCGCTCCCCTCTCCTGTAAAATCATGGTTCCAAAATCTTACATCCCATGATACATTTTCTGCTAAAGAACACACTGCCATTTCATCCCCAACAAACACACTGCCATTTCATCCCCAACAAACACACTGCCATTTCATCCCCAACAAACACACTGCCATTTCATCCCCAAGAAACACACTGCCATTTCACCCCCAACAAACACACTGCCATTTCATTCCCAACAAACACACTGCCATTTCATTCCCAAAGAACAAACTACCGTTTACTTCATGCAATTTCACCACGCAATCTGTATTGGTGTATTGCTACCACTGTCCTGGTCTTTATAAAGATATTTACAGCCAGTTTTTTATCTCCTTTATTGCATGTGAATAACAAGATGGCACTGGTGAAAATGAGGACGTGAATAGTGTTAGAATCGATGGCTTCGATAGCTCTGAACACAATTCAAATGTAATCCAAATAATTTGACATTTGCTGTTTCTTAATACAAATATGTTTTCACGCTTTCTGTAGCTGGAGTGACTGTGGACCCCAGGGGAGGGTGGAACAGCATAGACTGGACTCCTCCCAATTTCCGGGCAGCAGACAGCGGTGTTGGAACAGAACCCTGTCCTGCCTCTGCCACCTCTAAGGCACTGAGTGACAGCATCTCCAAAACCTCCAGCACAAGTAAGCGCTCCCCTCTCCTGTAAAACCATGGTTCCAAACTCTTTCATCCCATGATACATTTTCTGTTTGCCTTAAATTATGGAAGTTGAATGTTCTCTAGTTTATGCGCAGACCCCTCCAAATCCCCACCCTGCCAGTGCTGACTGTGGCCGGGATCCCTGCAGGTCCATAACTGGCAGGAGCATCTCCCAGGGATAGGGAGGATTCAGTCTGCCAGGGATAGGGAGGAATCAGTCTCCCAGGGATAGGGAGGATTCAGTCTGCCAGGGATAGGGAGGAATCAGTCTCCCAGGGATAGGGAGAATTCAGTCTGCCAGGGATAGGGAGGATTCAGTCTGCCAGGGATAGGGAGAATTCAGTCTGCCAGGGATAGGGAGAATTCAGTCTGCCAGGGATAGGGAGAATTCAGTTTGCCGGGATAGGGAGGAATCAGTCTCCCAGGGATAGGGAGAATTCAGTCTGCCAGGGATAGGGAGGATTCAGTCTGCCAGGGATAGGGAGGAATCAGTCTGCCAGGGATAGGGAGAATTCAGTCTGCCAGGGATAGGGAGAATTCAGTTTGCCGGGATAGGGAGGAATCAGTCTGCCAGGGATAGGGAGGAATCAGTCTGCCAGCGACAGGGAGGATTCAGTCTGCCAGGGATAGGGAGAATTCAGTCAGCCAGGATGTTTAATGATGTGGGCCATGAGGGATTTTGCTAAAAAAGTAGAACCCACACTATTGGTAGTGTTTTCCTGGTATGGATTAGTACATGCTTGTTGCCTTATGATTTTTTCTATGTATAGTACTGTAGATACAGTACAATTACTAATGCAGCTTTCATCCCCAATGACAGGAACCAGTCTGGAGGAGCTGCTGAGTGACCTGGGACTGGAACACCACCTGAAGAACAAGCTGACTCTGAGCCAGGTGCTGCAGATTGATGGAGAGACATTATCTGATGAAAGCATCCAGTCTCAGAAAGCTCTGCCATGGTGTTTCCTGAGGAAGCTGATGATGGTGAATGTGACTGCTAGGAGTGTGAGGTGCACCTCTAAACAGGACAGAGCTTTGAAGGATTGGGAAAGGTCACTGGATACCCAGTACAATCCACAACTCAACAGCAACAGAGTCAACCCCATGGACCTCATAACTGCTGTTTTTCTGTGCTCAGATGGTTTTCTCCAGCAGGAGATGGTTTTGAAAATGTCCATGTGCCAGTTCTCTGTGCCTCTGCTGCTTCCTACATGTGATGAACAAGAGTGCACTTTCATGCTGTGGGCCATGAGGGATATTGTGAAAAAGTACAAGCCACACTCTTTGGCGAACCCAAGAGGGTTTGTGGAGGAGAGCATTGTTCTCTCTGACCTCCCCATGGTCTCTTTTGTGAGGCTGGGAAACAGCAGCATGTCCAAGTCTCACACTCTGAACCAGGTCCTCAGCAACCCTCAGCAGTACCACGACACCTTTGTTCACAAAAACATGGAGTGTGGTGACACCCCAAGGAGGATTTCCAATGGGCTGGTGGAAATCAGCTGGTATCTGCCCCGTGGGAAGAGAGACACTGACATCTTCTCTGAGCCTCTGGCTGTAGCTAACCTCCGTGGGGACCTCAGAGACTTTAAAACTCAGTATGCTTTCCTCTGTAGCACCTCTGCTGCCATATTTGTGTTTTGTGATGATTTTGGGTCCGAATGCAAAATTCTGGACTCCAAACACACTCAGGCTCATTGGTTCTTGATCAGTAATTCACAGAGCAAAAGCTTCAATAAGAATGAGTTCAGGAGATGTGTTTCTGAGTTCCAGCTACGACCTAGGAACATAATCATAAAGGGTCCACAGATGAATAATGCAGAATTTGTCAATAAACTACATTCTGCTATCAGTGACATTTTAAAGGGAAACGTGGTCAAAATGAGTGTCGAAGGGATATCTGCTGTCTCCCATGAGTTTGGGATCCATGTTGATGAAGATTACACCTACTGTAAGAGGGGCAAGGAGAAGGCTGATGAAATCACAGGAGGAATATCTGACATACCAAGCTTCAAGGAAAAAGAGTTGCCCTTGCAAGGGACTGCATGGAAACAGCTGGCCAACCTGCAGAGGGAAGAGTGCAGGATGAAAAATGCTGGGGAGAAAAACATAGAAATTTACAGGAATGAGCTTTCAGATCTGATGAAGAAGCTCAGAGCACAGCAGAGAGCTCACAACATCTCAGAGTTTATGTCCCGTTTCATCTCTGCGATGTCCAGTCCCACTGAGGAGCGCAAGTATTTCCTCAAATGGATGAGGATCAACCTGGACAACCTGTCTCGCAAAGCCCTTCCACTGCTCCAGGCACAGTACAAGGAACAGTGTCAGAATTCATCAGAAAACAAGGAGGTCATTGCAGAGTTGGACAGGAAGATCTCCAGTTGTTCCTTGGGGACGGAGCACTTCCTGAGGGAAATGGGCCAGCTGTACGAGTCGGCCTGCTCACTCCCTGAAGGCCCTACCTCTCAGATCCAGCGCCTGCCACGTCTGGCTGCCGAGCTCCTGCAGGAAGGCTTTCCTCTGGAGCTGGTGGATGGAGACGCATCCAACATTCCTCTACAGTGGGTTACACAGGTTCTAAATGAACTCCATCATCTCACACAGGATAAATGTAAGATCTGCGTGTTCACTGTACTGGGGGTACAGGGCACTGGGAAGTCCACACTCCTGAGCACCATGTTCGGGGTCCAGTTTGCTGTCAGCAGTGGCAGGTGCACCAGAGGGGCCTTCATGCTCCTTATCAGAGTGAAAGAGGATTTTAAGAGCCAGCTTGGGTGTGATTACATGATGGTTATTGACACTGAAGGTCTGAAATCACCAGAGTTGGCCCAGTTGGATGACAGTTATGAACACGACAATGAACTGGCCACTCTGGTGGTGGGGCTGAGTGACATCACAGTCATCAACATCGCCATGGAGAACTGCACAGAGATGAAGGACATCCTGCAGATTGTGGTGCACGCCTTCCTACGCATGAAAGAAGTTGGGAGAAAACCCTGCTGTCTGTTTGTGCACCAGAATGTGCCAGACATCTCTGCTCATGACAAGAACATGAGGCACAGGAAGCTTCTGCTGGAGCAGCTGAATGAGATGACCCAAGCAGCAGTTAAGATGGAAAAGAAGGGAACCAAAAAAACATTTACTGACATCATGGAGTATCATCCAGAGAGAAACACCTCGTATATCCCTGGTCTCTGGCATGGCAACCCTCCCATGGCACCTGTCAATGCTGGCTACAGTGAGTCTGTGAATTGTTTCAAGAGGAGTGTGATTGAGAAGTTTATGGAACAAACATCTGGAAAGTGCTCAGCACACACAATCAATTCATTCCTTGAGTGGACCAGGAGCCTATGGAAAGCAGTGAAGTATGAGAACTTCATCTTCAGCTTCCGCAACAGCTTTGTAGCTGAAGCTTATGCTCAGCTTTGTACTGAGTTTAACAATTGGGAGTGGGACTTCAGGAAGAACATGTACTCCTGGTTAGTGGACGCTGAGACAAAGGTGTCAAACTTTGGAACAGAAGCAGCACAGACTCAGCCACCTTCCAATATTGACAACTTGCTGATCCACCTGAAAAGTGAAGCCTCTGTAAAACTGACAGAAGGGGAACAGCACATTTTGGACAACCTCACGGAATTCTACAAGAGACCAGACGGACATGTTCAATTGGTGGAGAAGTACAAGGAGGACTTCATCAGCACAGCCAAAACCATCAGGATGGAGACTGAGAACTCTGTGAAAAACAAGCTTGAGGCAGCAGTGGAGATCAGAAAGGGTATATTCAAGTTCGAGGACATCCACAAAAACCACATGGCCACAATGGAACAGAAGGTGCTGGACCTGATTGAGAAATGCAGGAAAAGTGAAGAGCCATCAGATCAACAGCTGGAGGATGAATTTGAGAAGATGTTGAATGAGACTGTGGCAGAGCTGCAGTTCTCTGGCCTGGAAGAACGAGACATTGTGCAAGACATCTCCAACCAGCTGTGGGTTAACTTGGAGAGAAATGGCAGCGCAGTACGTGAAATACTGTCACAAGTGGGAAACTTGCATGAGTGCGGAAGAGAGGGATTCGAAGTGAAGGGGAAAGATGGATTGTGGCAGAAGATTAGGGACAAATTAATTGAAGATCAGCTGATGGAAAAGACACAAGGAATGGCTGATCACATCATCAAGGACAGCAAGCAATTTGTGGATGAGAAAATGAAAACAAAATCTGATTACCATAACACATACATAACAGAGTTGCTTTGCAGAGTAGACAGAAACCTGGATAGGTACAGTGATCTGGAAACAAATGCTGAGTTTGAGGTCAAGCTGAAGATCTACATCTGTGGAGATGCAGCACGGGCATTTAAACAAATGCATTTGGATTTTATCCGTGCAAATGACCCCCGTCGCTGTCTGGAACAGTTCAAGGAACAGTGCCTGACTGACTTTAAGGACCTGTTCAGTAAGAGAGACCAGTGTCAGAAGAAAGCTGAAGAGTTTACCTACAACTGTCTTGCACCTGCAGTGACGGAATACATCACCAAGTCTCTGGGCCCTGACCTTGTGGATGAAGTGTTGACAGGGCAGAAAGCCATTGACTTCAGCACTCGATCCTTCTTCCAGTTCTCAATCCTCAAGCAGCTGCTTTCAGGAGATAACTTTAAGGACTTTGTGAAATACATAAAACACTACAAGACCTTTGTACAGGACTGGATTTTGGAGCAGATGGTTAAGCAGTTCACTGAGGGAGATGGCCTCAGGAGCATTGAGATTAAGCACCTGAAGGCAAAGGTTAAAAGAATAAAGGAAGCCATAATGAACGCACAAATGGAGGCCAGTAAACGACCAGTGGGAAGGGGTAAGGAGGCAGGAAGGGGTGAGGAGGCCCAGAACATTCAGCAGTTAATTCAGGATATCTGTAGTGACCTACAGGAGCTTGTCATCCCTAAAGAACCCCGCAGAGCAGTCCTGGCCTTAAACACTGCCAAGCCAGAAGACTTTTCCCGGTGTCTGGAGGTGCTTGTGGATGAAATGGAGCAGGCCTTTACCGCAGAGTTTCAGAAAGGTGGGGATGTGAGGGCCAGGCTGACCTCACTGCCCTTTCAGCCGCAGAAGGAGCTGTTTAAAAGGGTATTTGGCTGTGGGAGGCAGTGTCCCTTCTGCAGGGCCCCATGTGAAGCTGGTGGCAAGAACCACACAGAGCACTTTGCCTCCATTCACCGTCCTCAGGGGATCGGGAGATACAGAAATGAAGATTCCATGAAATTAGTGTGTGACATCTGCTCCACCAATGTTGCCAGTGAGACTAAATTCAAGTCGCCTGAAACAGAGTGGAAACTTCATCCATGCAAGGAGTATCAGAGCATTTACCCTGACTGGCGCATCCAGCCTGACACCAGCATCCAGGCCTCAGACTACTGGAAGTACATCTTCACCAGGTTTAACAAGCAGTTTGCCCAGGAATATAAAGCTGAGCCTGCTGACATTCCCCCCCAATGGAGAGACATTACCCAGGACCAAGCCATGGAAAACCTGGAGGAATCATTCAAGATGAAAACAGGAGATTAAAATAAATGGATCATACAGCCCGTTTTAGTAGGGCTGATGATGATCTTCTGAGTGGAATTAATATTAAATAGTCTCCTGACAGGTGCAACTCATAATGGTTAAGCATACAGCCACAGTCTAGTTCAATGGAATGTAAGAACTGTGGGTTTTATACAGTGCAATTAAGTCATTTTAAAAGGGGACAATTGCATTAAATTATCAATGAAGTTTGGAAAGATCAAGAATTCCCAATCACTGATATTGACCCCCCTGCGTTTCTTCACTGAGTCTTCTCTGGGTCAGGTTCGATGGGAGATAATACCATCAGCCAGTTATTATACTAATAAAATCATATCCATACTTTACCTCTATCATGACCGATGACCATTTATCTATACACACTGTCTCTGAATTAGCATGGCTGATCTTTGTACATTATTCCATTACTGTGGTGCTAAAACCAGCGATGGTAAAATTTTAACAGTTTGCTTTATGCTGAGACCTTCATCATTTGGGCTATATCAAAGAGAATTTACAAAATTTAGAAAAATATTTTTTCTATTTTATTATTTACTTTTTTCTATCCTTCCTATGTCTTTTCTATTCATAAATCACATGACCTTCATGTGTCATTACCCAGATTATTATCTCTTCATCACTCTTTGCTTGGCTGTTATAAATGATTTGGTGCCTTTTAATTGAAATATGTTTTTCTTTGTGAATCTGATGTATTTCACCAGACACATTTGAACATTTATTAATTGGCATTATCACAAAAAAATAAATGTCTAATTTCATTTGAACTTCATGAACAGTCTTGTATTTTGCTCACTGCTTTGAACTGAGCTGCCACTGGATGGCGACAAATCTTATTACAGTTTTTCTCATTTGCTGACATATTTTCTGAAAGCATGGTTCATTTTCTTATAATGGTAAAGACAAATCCAAAAACTACACAAATCTCTTGCAAAAGCAAACACTGCATTCAAAACAACCTTATGTCTTCGCAAAATCTTCAAATGACACACACAAACCATCAAATGAATAGACGATTGAACACTGACTTGATCAATGGAAAACACTATGATGAGCGGAAAACACTATCTAATCTAGGCCTTTTGCATTTTCAGTGTTACACTACATACTGTATGTACAGTAGCCTGTAGTAAACTGTTATATTTTCATACTCAAATATAAAACACAGAAATACAAGAATAGAATGTTTTTTCATTTTTAAATCCTGTATGCATCTCAGCAAACACAGTTGGATTTGTAAAGTGTTCTTCATACAGAAAAAAAAATAGAAAAAAATAAAATAAGCCTTGCATATCCTGTAAAGAAAATTAGGCTGCATGGTGCCTTTGGTTTCTGTCTGGCCATAGGACTTCATCCACATCACAGGCAATGTTCTCCCAGACCCAGCAGCGGGGAAAGTATGGCCTGGCCTGACAAATCCAGCCCTGATATGCTTCAGCAGCTGTACGAATCCAGCCCTGATATGCTTCAGCAGCTGTACGAATCCAGCCCTGATATGCTTCAGCAGCGGTACGAATCCAGCCCTGATATGCTTCAGCAGCTGTACGAATCCAGCACTGATATGCTTCAGCAGCTGTATGAATCCAGTCCTGATATGCTTCAGCAGCTGTATGAATCCAGCCCTGATATGCTTCAGCAGCTGTATGAATCCAGCACTGATATGCTTCAGCAGCTGTATGAATCCAGCCCTGATATGCTTCAGCAGCTGTACGTATCCAGCCCTGATATGCTTCAGCAGCTGTATGAATCCAGCCCTGATATGCTTCAGCAGCTGTATGAATCCAGCCCTGATATGCTTCAGCAGCTGTATGAATCCAGCCCTGATATGCTTCAGCAGCTGTATGAATCCAGCCCTGATATGCTTCAGCAGCTGTATCAGCACATGCTTCCTCCATTGCTTGTAGGAGGGGTATGAGCTCATAGGGCCTGCGTTCATATGCCTTCCAACACCAAGCTGGAAAAAAACTCCTCAATAGGGTTGTAAAAAATGCAGGCGCTTGATGAACCAGTTGCAGACCAGGGACCAAGGACTTCATATAAGCAAATCAAGCATTAAATCGTTCTGGCGACCTGTCCAGGGTGTATTCCTGCCTTTCGCCCAATGTATGCTGGGATAGGCTCCCTGATTACTCGTTTAGTTTCAGCGAAGTGTTCTCACCTGTCTCTGACTATCACTACGTCTTCAATCTATGCAAATATCTACGCCCTTCTCGCTTCTTCTTCTTCATGCCGTTTTATGGCGGTTGGCATCCAACTTTGTGTGGATCAGGATTCTCTTTCCTCATAATAAAAAAAAAGGAATAATAATAATAATAATAATAATAATAATAAATCCTGTTTAGTGACCCTGTTCTTCTCAAGAATCGAAACACAAGTAAGAAACGCCTGCCACCTGATTCTCCCTGCAACACTTCTGCCAAATCCCATTCTACTCCCTTATCTCTCAACTCTTTCATCAATTTCTCTCTCTCCAAGTTGTACTTTGGACAAGTTCTGATTATATGCTCTACCGTTTCTTCTTGAGAGCAGAAATCCCACTGTTGTGTTTTTTCATTAAACAGTGTATTGTTTAGGCCGGTATGTCCAAACCTCAATCTTGATATTACAGTCTCCTCTCTTTTACTCCTTCCTGCCTTTCTCATCTTTCCAACAAACAATCCTTTGGATTCTATATAATGTCTGTAATATTTCTAATACAATGTCCTGTCTACATGCGGAATAGTTGTTTCTTATACTTGTTAATGCTGCGCTGGAATCTGAGCATATAATTACTTTGAGTGCTCTTGCTTCCTCGACCCATTGCAAAGCCAGTAAATGGTAAATGGTTGGCATTTATATAGCGCCTTTATCCAAAGCGCTGCACAATTGATGCTTCTCATTCACCCATCCATACACACACTCACACACCAACGGCGATTGGTTGCCATGCAAGGTGCCGACCAGCTCGTCAGGAGCATTTGGGGGATAGGTGTCTTGCTCAGGGACACTTTGACACAGCCCGGGCGGGAGATCGAACCGGCAACCCTCCGACAGCCATACGACTGCTCTTACTGCCTCAGCCAATGAGACGACTGCTCTTACTGCCTGAGCCATGTCGTATTGCAGTAGTAAAGGGATTGGCCTTGCTGTTCCAATACTTTGAGAGGAGACTGTATATGGCTGTGGAAATTCCTGTAATACTCCAACTGCTTTGATCATAAAATGTCTCATATATTACTCCTACCACCAGGCAGGTCTTTGGACAGATATTTCGAGTCAGTGTTTACTCTTGTAGAGGAATCTGCCTACATTGTGATGGCTGCTGTTCTTTTTGTGTTTTTGTCCCACTGTGTTAGACTCTGACCAACAGGAAGGGCCTGAGCACCCAGTCAGTGAGAGCCACTGTGGTGGGAATTTTAATTTGTTCCGGTAAGAAAACACTCAGAGAAAAAGACAGTAAATAAAATCCAATCTTTACTATGCATAGGGTCCAAGTTACATGCAAAAACAAGAACAAAGGTTTCTCTCCTTTGTCTGGATATATGTATGCGTGGAGCGCAACAAATGTACGCCCCCTTTGATTGAATATTGATAATTGGGAATGTTTAAAGACAATTCCCCACTCTTCTCCTTACTACAGATTGTTTATTCATATATCCCCCCCTTCAAGGTACTGTCTATACAGATACATGTTCTCAAAACATTCCAGCATGATGTATATGCAGGGGCCTGTGCAATTACCTGCGCGTCTCATGAGGTCTTATGTTTTTGGTTCTGCAGGCTCTCAGGCACCAAGACAAGATAATCCAGAACACACAGTTAATGGCCGTGGCCTTGGAGGCCCATGGTACAGACAGGGAGAGACATCTCCACTCACACAGTTACAGGAAATAATATTCATTAGCACAAAGCAAGTTATGGTACTTTAATAATTGTGTATGATCTGGATCACTCCAGCATAAGCAACTAATAATAGGATAAGCACTAATAATAGGATAAGCAATTAATAATAAAGTAATCACATGAATATATAATTTCAACAACAGCCACACCCACTCAAGTGATGACACCCTCTCTGATGACGACACTCACACTGCTGACCACACAGACCGTGGCTGATCAATTAGTGTTTACTTCTGTACCGCATCAGTTATGCAATTTCCCTTATCAATGAGATTAGATTTCCTAAATTGTAGGTTAAAGGAGAATAAAAGATCAAATCTGATTCATAGGAAACTGTGAAAGAGGAGGAAGAAAAGTCCCAGCAGAGAGACACAATACCTGAGCACATGACATCTGGCATGCCTGTCCCAGGTACACAGGAACTGGTTGTAAACATTCATATGAAGGGTTGGGGGCCCTTCTTTGGACCTCTCATACCAGGGAGTGTGACTGTGGTCTCTCTCTGAACATCTCAGGTGCAGATTCTGAGAATCAGGAGGAGACCACAGACAACAGATCCAGGCTGGGCCCAGAACCAGTCCCAGAGAAGACATCCTCATGCCTGGCCCAGTCCCAACCCTCTGCAGACCCAGCTAAGTCAGACCTAAAGAGTGGTTTAGTGGAAACTGGTAACATGGACGGGACTTTGAGTCAGGACACCAAAGACCCTGAGTGTACTGCACAGGAGGAGGAGGTGAGAGTTCTTACACAAGCCCCAGAGCAGGGACCAAACTCTAGTATTGATAATAAGGAGGCTGATTGTGTGAAAGCTGCCTGAGTACACTGCCTGTGATGTTTTTCACTGAAGGAAACTGAAGACTCAGAGGAGAGAGTCAGCGTGTCTCAAGATGAGGCCATCAGTAAAGGTGAGGACCCCATGCAGAGACCCCTGACTAACTGTGTGTTTTACTGGGATGGGAGGGAGTCCTCCAGGGAAAACTGAGTTGCGGCTAGAAGAGGCTCTGCTGGGCCAGTAGGGGGCGCTCTCCCTCTGGATCAAACTGAAATCCAGTGTTCCAGCACATTGATGGGTCCCAGTGTGGGAGATGGGGTGCTGCTCCTGGCCAAATTTCATCATTCCCTCAGTCTCCTTGGCTGCTCAATACCTTGCATCTCTCAACCACTTTAGTTCCCCAGGTTGTCTCAGTAAAACAGAAGTGAGGTTCCAGGTGGTAGATTATGGCATGAGAGAAAGTCTAATGTTTAGGCAAACTTTCAATACCCACACAATGTTATTGCTTCTAAGAATGCAGTGTGCTTCCCTTCCACAGACATCACAGTCATGCTGATATCATAATCTAGGCATCTATGAATTACCTCCTGCAGACCTTGTCTCTGAAGAGACACCATTGTCCTTTTAGCTGGTTCTTGCCATAAAGACGTATCCGTCCACACCTTACCTGGCATCACCCAATCAGGGCAAGCATCCTCCTGCCCTGCTCAGTAAGGTTAGCCACAAGAGTCTTCAAAGTTAGATTTTTGGAGCAGACAGATTTTCCTTTTTAGATGGGTGCGTGGGGGGTTGGACCCAAAATTCACGACTCAGACAAAAGGGGTGAAATAAAGTCCTGTCAAGTCCTGCTTTATTCAGGGAATGTCCCGTGAGCGTAGTCAAAAAAAAAAAGCTATGTTCATACACGTAAAATCCAGCCGAAACCAAAGTACAGTACGAGAAGGCAGTCTTGTAATCGGTGCACCATGCAAAAAGTCCAGTAGCCAGGAAAGCTGTCAGCGGGGCAGAAGTACAGGCGGACGGTAGGTAGGCTCAGGGTTGATGACGGCGCAAGAGTCAAGACTGAAATCTACTCCGCGGGGCTAAAGCACAAAGACAGCAGCTTTGGTCAATAAACAGGCTTGGATCATAACGGGTAGACAATGGCTTGAAAAAAAACCCTAAAGACTGCACTGACGAACAGGAGGCAACGATATAGCAAAGACATGACATGGAACTGAGCTTATATGCAGGTGTAGACAGGTGTAATAATACCGCGGGGCGTAGCGTCGTCTTGGCACCGCCTGCTGACCCAATGAGCAATGTCTATTGCATCAGGAATCTTTTCCCTCTCAGAAGGCAGTATCTTTTGGCATATATTTATCACCTCAGCGCGCATGTTCTCCTTCTCAGTTTCTGGTACGCCTAGGGTTGTCACATTTCTGGTTTCTGGTACGGCCTGTCTCTCTTCTTCCCTTTCTAGCTAAAACTCTGGAATGGGCGATCTGCTCCCATGGCTTTTCTTACCATTCTTCCCCCCCAATACCCAGGTCACCACACAGATCTCTGCCTGCTTGGCTGATATCTCTGCGTGGATGACTTTCCACCACCTGAAGCATAACCTTGCCAAGACTGAGCTTCTCTACATCCCTGCTAAGTCCTCTCCGTCAATCGACCTCTCACTCACTGTTGAGGACTTTGTAGTATCCTCCTCCCATATGGCCAAGAATCTTGGGGTGAGCCTTGATAACCGCCTCACCCTGGCTCCACATGTATCCTCCACTGCCAGAACCTGCAGGTTCTTTCTATACAGTACACGCCGTATCCATCATCTCCTGATGGAGAAAGCCACCCAGCTCCTAGTACAGGCACTCGTCATTTCCCACCTAGATTACTGCAACTCCTTCCTAGCCGATCTCCCAGCTTGTGCCATCAAGCCCCTCCAGCTGGTCCAGAATGATGCAGCCCGCCTGATCACCAGTCAGCCCAGGTCGGCTCATGTCACCCCACTCCTCATTGGCCTCCACTGGTTTCCTGTTGCCGCACGCATCCGATTCAAGGCCCTAGTGTTGGCATTCCAGGCTGCTAAGGTGACTGCTCCACCTTATATACAATCCTTAATCACTCCCTACTCCCCAGCTAGTCCTCCCTCCTGAAAACATGATTAGCCTACCGGTAGTTAAATTTTAATAGATTATAAGCAACTTTTTAACTTAATGAATTTGGGCAACCTAACGCTGACATTTCTCACCTCTTTCTCCACGTGTACCTTTCATCTCTTTTTGTTGCCTGCAGAAGTGTTTGCTGCCCCTCGATGTATTCTTTAAAATCTAAGCATGACACTTTAAAGTTTAACCTAACTTCGAGATTTGCTTTGACCAACCCCACTGACATCCGGTTCCTATATGTGGCGGATATGAGAACGGGTCTCCTTGGGTTTATCCATTCAGAAAAGTGCTCTCTTTTTGCCCGTCTGATTTTTACCTCTAGGCTAGTAGCTGGCTGAACTTTCCCACGGTGGGGTCATTGAAGTGAATGGCCAGACTGATGACCTGTGCAACAGTTTCCAGGTAAACTTTCGTATTTATATTCTAATTAAAAAGAAGTATAGGCATATGGCCAATCGTCGCTGTGTTTTACTCATTTGTACCTGTTTACAGGCATGTGATTGGATGTTGCTTTTGATTAATCCATTTTGACAGCCACCTATTAATTCAAACAAAGCAACCTGTGTCTGCTGCTACACATGGGGCCCTGTCTAGGGGGGTTTCCGGGTACACACTGCACTGCCTTCCCATTAGACGTTTCAATTTTTAGATTGTCATTGTCGTAGGACTAACGTGATCAGCCTTCTCTGCCTGTCCTGTAGCGCCATCTCTGTCAACTTCTACCTGTATGAACTATATGCCTACATGAACCCAGCATTTGGGTCTCGTTAACCACATTGTGTTTTCTGATGGTCTGACAACATTCTGAGAGTGAAAAGCATTACACGCTGTAAATAAACAGTGTGGACCGAAAATCTCTGAATTTAATTCAGCTGGAATCAGCATCTGTGTTTGGGGGTTTTGCACCTGAGGCATTGCTGCAGTCACTGGAGCCACAGTGGTTGAACTTGGTTGAGCTTGTTCAGCTCGCACCACTGGGCCTTGTGTCTTTATTTTCCGTCTTTCCTTTGTCTTTCTTAGCTGTAGTGAGTTTCCCCAGCTGTAGCTGTGTAAGCTTGCTGGCCAGCAGCTTGCTTTATTCATCTGCATCTTTCTTCTCCTTTCAATGTTGCTCCACATGGTGGGTTATGTGTTCTGAGAACATTGGCCACTCCATCTTCATTAGCCCTGCCACCCTGTCCAGTCGTTTTTGTACTGGTTGCGGCAGGCTCTTTCTGACCCTCAATTTAAACAAGTTTTATGCGGTGGCGTTTGCATTCCAGGGTCTTCCCGTCTCTTCTCTCCATCTGTGTTGGAATGTGTGTAGGAACGTTTGTACACTTTCTCCTTCCTTTAGCTCTTCTCCTTCCAATTTTGACGGGTCCATTTCATCTGGATACAGCCGCCGGAACTCTGCCCACACCACAGTTCTGTGTCCGTGGAATCACACATGATCTGCTGAATGGCCCATTACTGCGTGGTGCTGTGAAGAGCCCATCGGTCACATGCTTTCTGACCGCATCAATATGTGAGGGAGCAGAAGCGACCAGGAAAGGGTCACAAAGTTACCAGCAATAAGTTGGGTAACCACTGAAATAAGCTAGGAACCCCTCACGAATGTGTGGGGCCACTAGCAGAGGAATATAAAAACAGAAAAATTATTTTTGCTTTCAGCGTAAAATGGACACGTTAATCTCACCACCAGGATTGTCCATATAAAATGCGAGTGTAACAGTGATGATTTGGTTTCTTCCACTTGCAAGCTTTCTGTATAATTTTCTATACTACTATCTAGACATATAACACTGTTGGGAGAATACTGGCCCCTAGGGGATAAACAGGTAGAACTGCGTGGCTCTCGTCCCAGTTCAAAAGGATTAGAGCCACAGTAAGTTGTGTGAAAAAGCGCTCCTGGAATATTATTTTACAATTCTACAACTGAACGTTCTAAGTTAACCCTAACTACTAAAATGTGTTCTACATGCGTCCCTTATGTAAACAGTGTATTTTGTGTTACACTTTTGCACATTGGGAGCTATTTTTTATCGAAGTTTATAACAACACGTGTGAATAGCTAATATTTCATCTCCTTTTCATATTAGCATGCTGTGTTGATCCATGCCGCCTTGCTACGGAATCCAACGTATTGTCTTTTGCGCCAGGTACATGTTATGTATTTCATTTGGATATTCTTGCTGAATTTTTATTGAACTTATAATAATAGCGAGCCCAGTTCAAAAGGATTAGAGCCACGCATGCTGTGTTGATCCATGCCGCCTTGCTACGGAATCCAACGTATTGTCTTTTGCGCCAGGCTAATAAACTGACGAACTGGTCCCACGTCTCCTGCCTTTCATTGAGACACAACGCAGACGAATAAATGAGGTTACAATGGTGCCGTGACCCTGAACTTCTTCTTCGGCGTTTGCTGATCTTCGTGGGACAACTCAGTGATTTTCGTCGGACTTCGTGGGATTTCGAGGCGAGCTAGTTTGCAAAAACACTGTCTAGCAGCGCAGTTGTTAACGTGAGCTAACGGTGCGGCTTAGCTTAGCTCTTGGTCTATGACGTGAATGTAATGAAAACTTTGGTATGCGTTAATGCGCAGCGAAATTTGAACCGTCTGTTAATACTAGTGTACTTTCATTATTATTTTTTGGCCACTGTATTATTTTTGTGTTTATGCATTTTCATTTTGTCTCTCTTTCCAATACCTTGAATAATGGATGCGCCTGGAGTAGGGGATCACACACTGGGTGTTGGGAGAGCAAGAGGTTTAGAGCTAGCAGGGTTTGGGAGAGGGAGTGATATGTTGGGTACTTCTGTTACTCCTTCGATATGTGGGAGGGCTCAGCCACATAATCCTGGGAAGTTAATTGTGCCACCTAGCCCAATAGATGTATTGGATGATAATACTACGCACATGGGTGCATGTGGAGGTAGTGATTCATTCCCTGATAATGACCCCGCTCCCCTCACGTCCACCCCTATCAGTTCATCTTCTGAGACAGAGAACACACTTAAGCATTTAGGAGTTTTGATAACTGAATTAGGCAGACACATAGGTGACACTGTCACAGCCCGTTTAATGTCTGACAGAGATCAAGTAGGCTCACAAGCATTCACTCCTGATACTTGTGACAGGGGCAGTCACCAGTCCCAGGGTACTACAGTAGATATGTCTCAGCTTAACGTGGTGCTTAGGTCGGAGGTGAAGGACCCGCCCATGTTCCGTGGTGATGGCACAGATAAATGCACAGTGAGTGAATGGGTGGATCTCATGCAGATTTTTCTAAAGAAGAAAAAAGTTGCTGTTGCAGACAGGGCAGATGAGTTACAGATTAAGCTGGCAGGGCTAAGGATGTGGTCAAGATTGCACTCAGAACTGACCCATCTTGCGATGCTACTCAGAACCCTGAAATAATCTATGCCATTCTCAAACAACACTTCAGTGACATTTCGTATTCGTGCATTCCACTTGCAGACTTTTACAGCACATTGCCCAAACAAAAGGAGAACGCTTTTGATTACTGGGTGCGTTTAAACAAGGCAGCAGATGTGGCTGATGAGTGCTTGAGACGCCAGGGTAAGAGAATGGAAGATGTGAACAAAGAAGTAGCAATGATGTTTGTGCGCCACTGCCCTGACCAGTAACTTGCCATGGTGTTCAAAAGTAAACTTGTTGAACAGTGGACAGCTAAGGGGGTCCAGGAAAGAATTGATGAGCATCAGAGTGAGATAAAGACAAAGTGTGTTGATGTCAGCTACTTGCCTAGACAGAATGCAGCTTTTATGCTTAAGAATTTGCAGGGCCACAGTGAATTCAGTCCTGAGTGTGCATTGTCTTGTAAGCAGAATATAGATCAGCCCCGCCGTTCTGATGAGTCTGGGCTCACCTCACAGAATAGTGTGGACAAGATGACTGATATGCTCAGTCAAGTTCTTCAGAGTATCAAAGCCCTGCATGCTGCTAACTAACCCCGTGTTCCACAGCATACGAGGAGAGAACGTGGCAGATGTCAGATATGTAATGATGTCTCTCACTCCACACTTGATCACTGCAGAACTCACCGTCTATGTTTTGGCTGTCACAAGCCTGGACACCTGAGACAGTCTTGCCCCGCAACTCCTCAGCCGCCCCCTACCAATGTGCCCCTGTCACCCCCTCAGTTAAACTAGATAGCCCGCATTTCGAGAGGGAAAGTGTGGGCATTTCTAGTACATCCCTCAATCACTCTTTTGACTTGGAGGCCATATTCAAATCAGTTAAACGATCTTTGCCAAGCACTGCCACAGTCATCATGCAGAACACATCACGTTTACATACAAGTGACAGTTTGTTTTATACCTCTGTTGTTATTAATGGAACTACTACTGTGAGAGCCATGCTCGATACTGGATCTATGGCATGCACCATTAGTGAAGACATTGAAAGAAAATTAACTGACGCTGGTTCATTTGATTGTGGTGTTAAATCTGACACTGACATCGTTTTAGTGGGCTGTGGAGGAAAATTTGTTCATACTAAGAAAGTCTGTGACCTCCGCTTTGACCTGTATGGATATACCGTCATCGTGCCCACGCTAGTAGTGCCTGGCCAGACTGACGATTTGATTATTGGCACAAATGTGATTAAGTTTTTGACCCATAAATTGAAAAGCAGCGACATGTATTGGAAAGTAGTTTCAACTCAGGGCAGCTGTGGTGTTGAAGGCGTCCAGGATGACTTTGTCGCCATGCTGGCGGGTGTGCATCAGTGGAAAAGTGGCAACCTCCCCGACAGAATAGGCACAGTGAAGCTCCACCAAGCAGTCACTCTTCTGCCAGGCCATGAGCATTTGGTCTGGGGCAAACTTCCAGAGAACTCATGTGGCCCACCGGGTTCCACAGTCATAGTTGAGCCAACCACGTCACGGGCAGTCCCGAGGAACATCCTTGTGGGTCGTGTAATTACGCCATTATGGGGTGACGGGTGGATTCCCATGAAGATAATGAATCCGACAGATAAGACTGTAGTTGTTCGTAGAAATGCTAAAGTAGCGGACGTTCATGCCTGCATGGCTCTGGAAGACATACAAGACGGTGAGCTTCCCCACCTTGTGTCAAATGGCCAGCGCATTGACGGTAACACACAAGAGCAAAGTGTCAGCATCTCTGATACATTAAAACAACATGGCCTCAGCGATCTGGACATTGAATCGTGTGAAGTGTCTGACAGCTGGAAAAATAAGATGTGTAAACTTGCAGTGACGTTTTCTGACATTTTTTCCAAGAATAGCCTAGACTGTGGCGAGGTCAAAGATTTTGTCCACCGTATCCATTTAGTGGATGATAAGCCTTTCAGATTGCCATACAGACGAGTCGCTCCTGCAGACTATCAGAAACTTTGTGTTGTCCTGAATGAGATGGAAGAGAGAGGGATTATTAGGAAGTCAACGAGTGAATTTGCGTCTCC
Organism: Conger conger; assembly: GCF_963514075.1. Taxonomy (NCBI): domain Eukaryota; kingdom Metazoa; phylum Chordata; class Actinopteri; order Anguilliformes; family Congridae; genus Conger; species Conger conger. The sequence goes on along the minus strand of NC_083767.1, from coordinate 62,154,060 downwards.
TATAGTTCTTGTGTGGAAAAGGAATGGCAATCTGAGACTTTGCACAGATTTTCGGTGGCTGAATGCCCGCACAGTCAAGGATGCACATCCACTGCCTCACCAAGAAGACTGTCTGGCTGCGTTAGGCGGCAACGTGTTTTTTAGCACAATGGACCTCACTTCTGGCTTTTATAATCTTCCCCTCCATGAGGATGATAAAAAGTACACTGCTTTTTCCTCTCCTGTCGGTCTGCATGAATATAATAGACTCCCTCAGGGTCTTTGCAACAGTCCTGCTAGCTTCATGAGGATGATGTTAAAGATCTTCGGTGACCAGAATTTTATGAGTCTGCTTTGCTACTTAGATGATCTCATGTCATTTGCCCCAACTGTGGATGTTGCTTTGGAGAGACTTGAAATTATCTTCCAGAGGCTGCGGTTACACAACCTGAAGCTTGCTCCCAAGAAATGCTTCCTCTTGCGGCGCTCTGTGTGTTTTCTTGGGTATGTCATAGACAGTCAAGGCATCTCCACTGACCCTGCCAAAGTGGAGGCGATCACCAGGACAGATCTCATGAAAGCTGATGGGCTGATTCCTGACACCAAGAAGGTACAGTCCTTTTTAGGGCTGGTAATGTGGTATCAGCGTTTCATTGAAAACTGCTCCACCATAGCTAAGCCACTTTTTAACCTGGTAGCCGGGTGCAAACAGACCAGAATGACCAGAGGGGGAAAGAAAAAAAAGGTTCTTGTGTCCAGACAACTGACCGCTGCTGATTGGACGCCTGACTGCGAGCAAGCCTTGCTTAAACTGAAAGATGCTCTTCTTGCAAATGTCATACTGGCGCACCCTGACTTTTCAAGACCTTTTATACTGGCCACTGACGCATCCTCTGATGGCTTGGGTGCCGTTTTGTCACAGGTGGTGCCAGGAGAGGATCGGGCCCGCCCTATAGCTTTTGCGAGCAAGACTTTGAGTAAGGCCCAGAGCAAATATCCCGCCCACCGCTTGGCATTCTTTGCTTTGAAATGGGCAGTGTGTGAAAAATTTAGTCATTGGTTGAAGGGCCACAAATTCACAGCGTGGACAGATAATAATCCACTTACGCACATTTTGACGAAACCCAGATTTGATGCATGCGAACATCGCTGGGTGTCTAAGCTTGCAGCCTACGACTTTGATGTCAAGTATGTGCCTGGACAGAGAAACGTAGTCGCTGATGCCCTGAGCCGGACCCCTTTTGCAGCCGGCAATGTGAGTCACCGCATCATCCATGAGCCATACTCTACCCTCCTCTCCGCCTCAGAGCATCTGCCCGGCCCTGAATTTCAGGACTTTTTACGCCAATCTGCTGTTTGTCAAACTGCTCAACAAGTCACTCAGGTCACGGGGTCAGATGGTCAGCGCCCTGATCTTGTTTCGATGACTGCCGCTGAAGTGGCTGCAGTCATGAGTGGTCACAGTAACTGGGAAATGGCCACTAGAGTGAGAGCTGTCCCCTTGGCCAGTCACCTCCAGAGCCTGGCTAACGTAGGTCAGGATACCTTGCCATCTTTTTCGGCTCGGGAGCTCCAGGACAGACAGCGTGATGATGCTGACCTTGCCCGTGTCATCTTTTACGTTGGGCGGAGACGGCGGCCTTCCAGGCGTGAACGGGCACAGGAGCGCTGGAGCACACTGAAACTTTTGAAGCAGTGGGAAAAATTGTCTTTGAGAGATGAGATCTTATACAGAGTCACTAAAGATCCAGCTACTGGCAAGAAGAGATTTCAATACGTTGTTCCTCAGTCCCTTAAGTCAGATGTTCTGCGAGGCTGCCATGAGGATGCAGGACACCAGGGTCAGCTAAGGACGATACATTTGGTCAAACAGAGGTTTTACTGGGCTAGCATGGAACGGAATATCACCCACCATGTCAGGTGCTGCACCAGATGTGTGGTGAGCAAAACACCAGAGCCTGAGGGCCGAGCTCCTCTTGAAAGTGTCAAGACAACCGCGGCCCTCCAGTTGGTCTGTATTGATTTTTGGACTGCAGAGGATGCAAAGGGCAGATCTGTGGATGTCTTAGTGGTGACCGACCACTACACGAAGCTGTCTCATGCATTCTGCTGCCCAGATCAGACAGCGAAACAGGTCGCTCGGAAGCTATGGGACAATTTTTTTTTGCTTTTACGGCTTCCGTGAGCGCATTCATTCAGACCAGGGAGCGAACATTGAGAGTGAGTTAATCGCTGCTCTCCTCCAGATCTCGGGCGTGAAAAAATCTCATACAACGGCCTACCACCCGATGGGAAATGGCCAAGCTGAGCGGTTCAACCGTACCCTCGGCAACATAAGAGCTCTCCCGCCCAGAGAAAAAAAGGCTTGGCCTCAGATGCTACACACTTTGACTCTCATGTACAACAGCACTGTGCATGAAACAACTGGCTTTCCTCCGTTCTTTTTGATGTTTGGCCGTGTCCCACGGCTTCCTGTGGATGTAATGTTTAAGTCCGTTCTGAGGGAAGACGGTGAGGCCGCCTATCCAAAGTTTGTCGACTCACTCCACAAAGATCTTCGTGAGGCAATGCTCCTTGTTGAAAAGAATACAAGCAAAGAGCAGAGACATCAAGCTCAAGTCTACAACCGACGGGTCAAGGGTGGCCAGATTGTGTGCGGTGACAGAGTGCTGCCAGCTAACAAGGGTGAAAGGGGCCGAAGGAAGTTGGCAGATAGATGGGAGAATGTAATTTACACAGTGACCGACAGTGATCCAACAACTCACATTTACAGAATACTCAATCCAGTTTCCGGACAAACTAAAGTTGTGCACCGTAACATGCTCCTGTGTGTCAACTTTCTTCCTGTCATGGCCGACACAGAAGGTGAGAGTATTTCCTTGGACACTAACTGCAGTTTCGAATGTGATGACACTGATACTCCCTCTGACCAACGAGCTGAGTGCGTTGATAGAACTGCCCGCACCGATGAATGGGTCTCTCAAATCCCTGTTCAGGAGCCGGAACGTTCGATTGGAGGCCCTGGCGGTGATGCCAATTCACAAGATGAAGATTTGGATGAGTTGATGGCAGACCATGAGTCTGTGTCCTACAGTGAAGAAGTTGCCAGTGCTGTGCAAGATCGGGAGATCTGTGCCACTGATGCAGATACTGACCAGACTGTCCACAGGTCCCCACTGCACCACACACGCACACTGAGCCCCTGGATTCCCTCGATCCTGCACAGTCCCAACACCGTTCTGACACTCCTACACATAGGTCCAGGGTTGGTCATATTATTAGGCCTGTTAATAGGCTCATTTACAATATGTCAGCCCAGGTACCTTCACCTGCACATAAACTTAGGCGATGGGCCAGTTCAGTTCTCAGTCTGAGAACCGTTTGTTAGGATAGCGTCTTCCTCCTACTCTCTATGCTATGCTTTGTTTTATTTTTTATTTTGCTTTGATACAGTGGCTTAGTGTCTTTGTGATACTGTTATATGGTGCACTTGTGGTGCACTTGAACGTGTGCATTGTGGTGAATTGAATGTTCACCGCCGTTTCAGTCATCCATATTCGGATCACCTGCACTCCTGGTTTACTTCAACGTCCACCACGCTCCAGCTCATGTCTCGACCAGCGCTGTTGTGAGGTATTTCCCTGGGCAGTTTTTCAGCTGACCCCGGTGCGGGTTGGCCTCGTTGCCTGGGACCGCTACCTCCACAGTAGCCAGCCCTCCGCTAGCCGCCCTCCGCTAGCCGCCCTTCAGCCAACTAGCGGCACTGGATTGCCTGGCTGGCTAACGGGTAACCCAACCATGCTGAAATATTTCCCCTCTCAGCTGCTGGAATTTAACAACTGCACGACCCCCTCGTGCATTTCAGTTAGCAAACAACTTGGACTTCTACGCCGACTTCGTTACATGCATAGAAGCTTCCGGCAAAAGTTTGTCTACTTCCAGCCTGGTCATTCAATTCCTTCCATCTGCTCTTCGTCGCACCTGGATTTAGTAGCAGCACTGGAAACATAGTGAGGCTGCCTCACTCCAGGCTGCACAGAAAACGTGGAGTGGATTTCACACTGCACAAGCTGCACAGAAAGAGGAGTGGATTTCACAGTTCTTCGCCCCATACAGAGATTCATTACTCCTTCTACTGTAAAAATGGAATTATTGAACATTCAATCCCTCAACCTCAAATCCACTTTCATCCATGACCACATACTGGACAAAGGGTTGGACCTCATGTGCCTCACGGAGACGTGGCAACAGCCAGGGGTCTATACCACTTTAAACAAAGCTTGTCCCCCCGGTTACAAATACATTGAAAAATCCCGTAGCACTGGCCGCGGTGGTGGCCTGGCCGTATTCCACCGTTTCGATCTGGATTTGTCCCCCCTCTCTCTGCCTAACCACTCGTCATTCGAATGCCTTGCATTTAAATGTAAACCCCCCTCCCCCACGACAATTCTGCTCATCTACCGCCCACCCAAACGAAACTCTGCCTTTATCCCAGAAATGCATGACCTTCTCACAACCCTCTGTACAACATCTGCCAATATCATCATTCTCGGAGATATAAACATTCATGTTGACACCCCCTCCTGCCACTCTGCATCTGCCTTTCTACAATTACTGGACTGCCTACACCTCACTCAACATGTCAACGTCCCAACACACAACAGGGGGCACACATTGGAACTGGTCATCACTGACTCTGCCCCCATCAGCAATCTCCTTGTGTACGACCTGGGTGTGTCTGATCACAGGGTCATTGCACTGGAGCTGCCATTTCCACCCCCTCACACCAAGCCCAAGTGCCAAATCTCTTTCAGGAACATCAAAAACATTCACACAGACGCCTTAATTTTGGACCTCCAACACCTCTCCTCTGCAAATTTTTCATCCAGCCAGCGATTCAGTGGCTTTTTACAATAATACCCTGACCAGTCTCTTGGACCTCCACGCCCCAGTCAAAACAAGAACGGTTTCTTTCTCACGCTCAGCTCCTTGGTTCACCCGCGAGCTGCGAGAAATGAAGGCAACTGGGCGTGTCCTTGAGCGACGCCTCAAGGCCACAGGCCTCACCGTCCACAAAACGGCCTACAAAGACCATCAAAAGGCCTATTCGAAATCCCTCAGAGACGCACAGTCACAGTTTTATTCCAACTTAATTAACAATAGCCCTGGCAACTCCAAGCAGCTTTTTTCCACAATAAACCAACTACTCAAACCGCAACTTTCCACACACACAGACATCACAGAGGAACAGTGCAATAACTTCATTACCTTTTTCAGAAACAAAGTCGACACCATCCGGTCCCATCTCATCAGCCCCTCCACTCCACCTGCCCCCGCTGCCATCCCACAGCCAGGGATCTCCCAGCCTCTCTGCCGTTTCTCCAACATCACACAGCGAGAGGTTGAGGACATCATCAATACGATGAAATCCTCCACCTGTTCCCACCGCTCTGGTTAAATCAAGCATTTGTGCCATAAGTCCCCTGATCACCAAAACCATAAACCTTTCCCTCCAGTCTGGCCACGTTCCCTCTGTTCTAAAAACTGCCATCATTACACCCCTCCTCAAAAAACCCACCTTGGACTCGGCAGTCCTTGCCAATTACAGACCAATCTCCAAACTCCCTTTCCTTTCCAAGGTCCTGGAAAAAGTGGTAGCTGCACAGCTCCAGGACCATCTCCAACTCAATAACATTGCAGAGAAGTTCCAGTCTGGCTTCCGCACCGCCCATAGCACTGAAACAGCACTAGTCAGGGTCACTAATGACCTGTTGATGGCGGCTGATGCTGGCTCCCCTTCACTCCTCATCCTGCTTGACCTAACCGCAGCATTTGACACCATTGACCATCACATCCTCCTTAACCGTCTACACTCTATCGGCCTCTCTGACTTTGCTCTGAATTGGTTCGAATCATACCTCTCCGACAGAACCGAGTACGTCTCTTTGGGAGGGAAAAAATCCCGGTCCCATCCTGTCACCTGTGGTGTCCCCCAAGGATCCGTCCTCGGCCCCGTCCTCTTCACCCTCTACTTGCTCCCCCTCGGCCGTGTCATCAGCCAGTATGGAATTTCCTTCCATTGCTATGCTGATGACACACAACTGTACCTTAAGACTGACTCACCCCCCTCTGCAGCTCCGCCGTCACCATCTCCATCATCCACACTCACTACCTGCCTGGAGGAGATAAAGGCGTGGATGAAATCAAACTTCCTACAACTCAACAGCTCCAAAACCGAGGCCATCCTAATTGGCACCCCCCATCAGGTTCATTCATCCTCCATTACCAGCATCTCTTTCTCCGGTCAAGTCCTTCCCCTCTCATCCATAATCACCAACCTGGGTGTGAAAATTGACCCCCACCTAAACTTTGAGGCCCACATTAAACACCTGTGCAAAACCTCCTTTTTCCACCTCAGGAACATTGCTAAACTCCGTCCCACACTCACCCTCCCAGATGCAGAAAAACTTGTCCACGCCTTTGTCTCCTCCAGGCTGGATTACTGTAATGCACTTCTCATCGGGATCCCTAGCAAGAGCCTCCTGAGGCTCCAATATATCCAGAACAGCGCTGCTAGGATCCTGATGAGAGTGCGTAAGTACGACCACATCACACCGATCCTCCACTCACTTCACTGGCTCCCCATCACCTCCCGGACTGAATACAAAATATCCCTTCTGACCCATCAGTGCATCTATGGAAATGCCCCCCCCCTATCTCAAATAACTCCTCACCCCAGAACCCTCCACTCGAAACCTTCGCTCTGCCAACACCAACTGCCTCCGTCCCCACAAGACCAAGCTCTGCACCATGGGCGACCGAGCCTTCTGCTCGGCTGCTCCCCGCCTGTGGAATGCCCTCCCTGACTACCTGAGAGCACCGCAGACCACTGATGCTTTTAAAAGAGGGCTAAAAACCTACCTCTTTACTAAAGCTTTTTCTTAGTTTTTATATTTTATACATGCCATTGGGTGTTTTATTCCCTGTTTTTACCCTGTAGCACTTTGAGATTTGGTCTCCAAATGTAAAGTGCACTACAAATAAAATGCATTATTATTATTATTATTATTAATGTCTGAAGAGTAAATGGCACTTTATAGGTCTACATTGTAGGGTTTGTGGATAATGCTACACAGCCCTCATGAGTTCTTAGATGAACAGCCTTTTGGTTGACAGAGGTATGGGACTACCTATTTTGATTCAAGAGTTTTGTGTGTATAATATGTGATGATCCAGTGTGGTGTTATGGAATGTATTTGAAATACTGTTGTTAGTACCTGGGCATTTTTCTGTATTGTGACTTGGCATTTGGTGTCTGAGTGTCGTTGGGGATATCCTATGCAGGGGTATAGTCTTTTGATTTTTATGCAAGTGGAATTCAGAAGGGGAGAATGTAACAGTGATGATTTGGTTTCTTCCACTTGCAAGCTTTCTGTATAATTTTCTATACTACTATCTAGACATATAACACTGTTGGGAGAATACTGGCCCCTAGGGGATAAACAGGTAGAACTGCGTGGCTCTCGTCCCAGTTCAAAAGGATTAGAGCCACGGTAAGTTGTGTTAAAAAGCACTCCTGGAATATTATTTGACAATTCTACAACTGAACGTTCTAAGTTAACACTAACTACTAAAATGTGTTCTACATGCGTCCCTTATGTAAACAGTGTATTTTGTGTTACACTTTTGCACATTGAGAGCTATTTTTTATCGAAGTTTATAACAACACGTGTGATTAGCTAATATTTCATCTCCTTTTCATATTAGCATGCTGTGTTGATCCATGCCGCCTTGCTACGGAATCCAACGTATTGTCTTTTGCGCCAGGCTAATAAACTGACGAACTGGTCCCACGTCTCCTGCCTTTCATTGCGACACAACGCAGACGAATCTATGAGGTTACACATGCTCTTGGGAAACTCCCTTTTGACGCGCTTTTCTTCACCTTAGCAGCAGAGCCGAGGGTCAGAGAACCAACCCCAGGAGGAAGTGTGTTGGGGATGCAACCAAACCAGACATCCACCTGTCCAACCAACAAATGGACAGGACCAGCAGCAAACCGGCAAAGTTAGGAATGCCCAGAGAAGCCGGAGGGAGATTAATGTGATCAATCGTTTCTACACACCCACAAGAGGAACCCACCATACCAGTGATTATTCATCAACAAGAACACTGGTTCATGGTGGACACAGGTGCCACTTACTCAGTTATAATTACAGCTCGATAGCTTAGCATCGCTAATTTCTGTAATTCTGTTTTGTTGGCTGGCAGCTAACGTTGTCATAAAATGTATCCTTGTCGTGACCCGTTTACATTCCGGAAAATTCGCACGCAAGCTAATTGCTATCTTCTTTGTCGCAGCACAAAGTCCATTATTTCTTACCGTGAAGATTGCCTCACCCGCAAGTGTACCGGTAGTCTACAAATGTGTTTATACGGAGGAAGTTGTGTCGAGTAATGGCGTTTAAATAAATAAAAAGACTATAGGCACCCCTTTATATAAAATACACACTTTGAGGCTCAGGTACTTCATGCTCGCGCTGTCCTAAATTCATTCTTACCGTGCATTTTTGATACGGTTTGTGGCTACGCCACCTAGGAATACGCCTTCTTTGGCATGTTATGTTTTATTTACATTATTTTAATAACTTTGTCATAGTGCCTTTAATGACTTTGCAATCAGGGTTGATTTGGCAAAAGCACCATCACATTACTGGTGTAATTCACTATTTTCTCTGATTAGCTGACGTTTTCAATAAAAGCGCACCAACACGAAAACCTTTATATATATATATATATATATATATATATATATATATATATATATATATATATATATATATACATAAAGTTTGGCGGAAAATAGACCCCAAAGAAATAAGCGGCCCCACAGCTTCACAGCAAACGAAATGGAGATATTGTTAGACGTAGCGCTGAATAAAGAAACATTGTCTTCCAGTTTTAGGACAACGGTGTCCAACAAAACCAGGAAGAACTATGATTAAACATCGCTCCAGCACGTTTTGGGAAACACTGAAACGTTAAGGTAGAGCTTAAGGAACAACTTACGAATGACGAAGCGTTAAGAAGCGTTAAGAAGGCTTCGGGAAACGCACCCCAGTTCGCTTCGCTTCGCCGATTCGCTCCCGGGGCTATGCTACATTACTTCAGATCAGTCTTACGAATACAGAACTGGGGAAAGCTGCTTAATTACGCTGCTTATTACTGGAACCGTGTTCAGGGTACCTCAAAACTGGATCACGGAAATAACGTGGAGGGTTCCAAAATCATTTTAAATGAGGTCTTGCTGGATACACGCTCTTGAGCTTCGATTCCAGTTTGTGTTTCACATGAAGTTTGAAGGCGTGGTTTCTGTGAAAGCAGTTTCAGAAAAACCATGTGATCTGTAGAAACGGATCTCTCTACGTTCCAGTGGCTGCGGGAGGCACAAGTGCTCCATCTTTGTCTGTTTAAAGAGCAGGATGCCTGCACTTAGATTCAGTGAGCACTTTATTAGGGTTTTACTTACTTTTTTTTTACTTATTAAGTCTTCCATGGTCTAAACATGGTCACATTTTTCCCTATTCTGATGGTTGATGTGAACATTAACTGAAGCTCCTGACCCGTTTCTGTGAGTGTATGCACTGCTGCCACACAATTGGCTGATTAGGTAATCACATGAATACCTGTGTACAGGTGTTCCTAATAAAGTGAGTGTATAATGCTGCACTGAAACTCAAAGAGCAGTTCAGCAGGGTGCTTTCCCCACATGGTGTGAGCTGGTCCCTCAAATGAGATCATGTCCTTATGCTTCTTACTGAACCAAATGCTCAATCGCAACATTACATTACATTACAGCCACTCTTATCCAGAGCAACGTGCAAAGTGCATACCCATAATCAGGGATAAGCACATTGAAAGACCCGACAGGGAAGTAGAATTTCAACTGCTACCTGCAAAGATAAGGACCAGGGCCTATTTGATTTTTTTTTAATTATAGATTTTTTTATCGTACTACCGCAACACGCAAATGTATGAACAAACCACTTACCTAGCCAAACTAAAGTAAACATCCTGATACACAAGTAAATCACAGAAACAATTACAGTTAGGGAGGGACAGGGAGAGGTGCTGCTTGAAGAGGTGCGTCTTCAGGTTGCACTTGAAGGTGGGAAGAGATTCTACAATTCTGACCTCAATGGAGAGTTTGTTCCACCACCGTGGAGCCAGAACAGACAGTAGTCATGAGTGTGAGGTGGAGGTTCGGAGAGGAGGCACACAGTTACAGCACAAACCAAACACTATGCAATTACAGCATTACATTACATGAATGGCATTTGGCAGACACTCTTATCCAGAGCGACATGCAAAGTGCAAAGTGCATACCCATAACCAGGGATAAGTGCAATAAAAGACCATAGTGGGAAGTACAATTTCAACTGCTACCTGCACAACAAAGATAAGGACCGGGGCCTATTTGATCATCAATATTTTTTATTTTTTATTATTATTATTTTTTAAATCATAATAACGCAACACTCAAATGTATTAACAAACCAATTACCTAGTCAAACTAAACTAAACATCCTGATACACAAACACAGCACAAACTACCAAAACCATCTTTTTCAAGAAAGTCTATAGTTGCATTTCTGGAGAATTACAAAGAATTAACCACCACTCACGGCAGATTGGTACCTTTCCATCAACCTAGAAGACCCCCATAATTAATCTGCTTCTCAAGAACAGCCTTGATCCCTCCTTTCTCAATAATCTCAGCCCTGAAGTCTAATGTTTAGATCCTTAAATAGGTGGTCTTCCTGCAGCTGTCTGATTATTTAAACGCAATCTGGTTTTTTTTTCTCAGCTTGGTGTTGAAAGGTATATGAACACAGGCCGTTTGAGCTCATACCCCTCCTACAAGCAATGGAGGAAGCATGTGCTTCGTACAGCTGCTGAAGCATATCAGGGCTGGATTCATACAGCTGCTGAAGCATATCAGGGCTGGATTCGTACAGCTGCTGAAGCATATCAGGGCTGGATTCGTACAGCTGCTGAAGCATATCAGGGCTGGATTCATACAGCTGCTGAAGCATATCAGGGCTGGATTCGTACAGCTGCTGAAGCATATCAGGGCTGGATTCATACAGCTGCTGAAGCATATCAGGGCTGGATTCATACAGCTGCTGAAGCATATCAGGGCTGGATTCGTACAGCTGCTGAAGCATATCAGGGCTGGATTCGTACAGCTGCTGAAGCATATCAGGGCTGGATTCGTCAGGCCAGGCTATACTTTCCCTGCTGCTTGGCCTAGGAGAACACTGCCTGTGATGTCAATGAGGTCCTATGGCCAGACAGAAACCAAAGGCACGATGTAGCCTAATTTTCTTTACAGTATATGCAGAAGGCTTATTTTATTTTCTTTGATTGTTTGTTCTGTAGGAAGAACACTTTACAAATCCAACTGTGTTTGCTGAGATGTATACAGGATTTCAGAATAAAAAACATTCTATTCTTGTATTTGTGTTTTATATTTGAGTCTGAAAATATAACAGTTTACTACAGGCTACTGTACATACAGTATGTAGTGTAACACTGAAAATGCAAAAGGCCTTGATTAGATCGTGTTTTCTGCTCATCATACTGTTTTCCATTGATCATATCAGTGTTCAATTGGATCTTAGAAATGTCTATTCATTTTTACATTACATTACATTATTGGCATTTGGCAGACGCTCTTATCCAGAGCGACGTACAACAAAGTGCATACCCATAACCAGGGATAAGTTCGCTGAAAGACCCTAGAGGGAAGTACAATTTCAACTGCTACCTGTACAACAAAGATAAGGACAACAAACAAACAAACAGAGCAAAAGTGACCAAAGTTAACTATCCAAACACTGCTTACTTAGCCAACTAAAAATACCGATACACAAAGCAAGTCACAGAGACAACAATTAAGGTTCACAGGGAGGTAGGGAGGGATGGGGAGAGGTGCTGCTTGAAGAGGTGTGTCTTCAGCTTGCGCTTGAAGGTGGGGAGAGATTCTATAGTTCTGACCTCAATGGGGAGTTCGTTCCACCACCTTGGAGCCAGAACAGACAGTAGTCGTGAGCATGAGGTGGAGGTTCGGAGAGGGGGAGGTGCCAAGCGGCCTGTGGAGGCTGAACAAAGAGGTCTGGCAGGGGTGTAGGGTCTGATGATTTTTTGCAGATAAGCTGGGGAAGACCCTTTAACTGCTTGGAAGGCTAGCACCAATGTTTTGAATTTGATGCGAGCCATGACAGGCAGCCAGTGGAGGGAAGTAAGCAGGGGGGTGACGTGTGAGTATTTGCGAAGGTTGAAGACCAGACGAGCTGCTGCATTCTGGATGAGTTGGAGGGGTCTGATGGCGGACGCTGGGAGGCCAGCCAAGAGGGAATTGCAGTAGTCCAGGCGGGACAGAACCATCGCTTGGACCAGGAGCTGGGTCGAGTAGGGGGTGAGAAAGGTGATGGTTTGTGTGTGTCATTTGAAGATTTTGCGATGGCACAAGGTTGTTTTGAATGCAGTGTTTGCTTTTGCAAGAGATTTATGGAGTTTTTGGATTTGTGTTTACCGTTTTAAGAAAATGAACCATGCTTTCAGAAAACATGTCAGCAAATGAGAAAAACTGTAATAAAAAAAAAAACTGGTCGCATCTAGTGGCAGCTCTGTTCAAGGCAGTGAACAAAATACAGGACTGTTCCATCCATCCATTATCTGAACCTGCTTATCCTGATCAGGGTTGCAGGAGCCTATCCCAGCATACATTGGGCGAAAGGCAGGAATACACCCAGGACAGGTCGCCAGTCTATCGCAGGGCACACACACCATTCACTCACACACTCATACCTACGGGCAATTTAGACTCTCCAATCAGCCTAACGTGCATGTCTTTGGACTGTGGGAGGAAACCGGAGTACCCGGAGGAAACACACGCAGACACGGGGAGAACATGCAAACTCCGCACAGAGAGGCCCCGGCCGACGGGGATTCGAACCCAGGACCTCCTTGCTGTGAGGCGGCAGTGCTACCCACTGCACCATCCGTGCCGCCCTACAGGACTGTTCATGAGGTTCAAATGAAATTAGACATTTATTTGTATTGTGATAATGCCAATAAATAAATGTTCAAATGTGTCTGATGAAATACACAAAGATTCACAAAGAAAAAAATATTTCAATTAAAAGGCACCAAATCATTTATAACTTCAAACAGCTAAGCAAACAGTGATGAAGAGATAATAATGTGGCTAATGGCACATGAAGGTCATGTGATTTATGAATAGAAAAGACATAGGAAGGATAGAAAAAAGTAAATAATAGAATAGAAAAAATATTTTTGTAAATTTTGTTAATTCTCTTTGATATAGCCCATATGGTGAAGGTCTCAGCATAAAGCAAACTGTAAAAATTTAACCATCCCTGATTCTGCACCACAGCAATGGAATAATGTACAAAGATCAGCCATGCTAATTCAGAGACAGTGTGTATAGATAAATGGTCATTGGTCATGATAGAGGGAAAAGCACATTAAAGTATATATATGATTTTATAAGTATAATAACTGGCTGATGGTATTATCTCCCATAGAACCTGACCCAGAGAAGACTAAGTGAAGAAACACAGGGGGGTCAGTATCAGTGATCGGGAATTCTTCATCTTTCCAAACTTCAGTGATGGTTTCATTCAATTGTCCCATTTTAAGAAGACTAGATTATTTGTACTGTACAGAATCCACATTTCATCCATTCCATTGAACTAGGCTGTGGCTGGATATATGCTGAACCATTATGAGTAGTACCTGTGTGAGGAGACTATTTAATGTTAATTCCACTCAGAAGATCATCATCAGCCCGACTGAAACAGGAGCTGAATGATCCATTTATTTTAATCTCCTGTTTTCATCTGGAAGGATTCCTTCAGGCTTTCCATGGCTTGGTTCTGGGTAATGTCTCTCCATTGGGGGGGGATGTCAGCAGGCTTGGCTTCAAATTCAGCAAACTGCTTGTTAAACCTGGTGAAGACGTACTTCCAGTAGTCTGAGGCCTGGATGCTGGTGTCAGGCTGGATGCGCCAGTCAGGGTAAATGCTCTGATACTCCTTGTATGGATGCCATTTCCACTCTGTTTCAATTGCCTTGAATTGTGTCTCACTGGCAACATCGGTGGAGCAGATGTCACACACTAATTTACTGGAGTCTTCATATTTCAATCCCCCGATCCCCTGAGGACGGTGAATGGAGGCAAAGTGCTCGGCGTGGCTCTTGCCACCAGCTTCACAGGGGGTCATGCAGAAGGGACACTGCCTCCCACAGCCAAACACCCTGTTAAACAGCTCCTTCTGTGGCTGAAAGGGCAGTGAGGTCAGCCTGGCCCTCACATCCCCACCTTTCTTAAACTCTGCGGTAATGGACCGCTCCATTTCATCCACAAGCACCTCCAGACACCGGGAAAAGTCTTCTGGCTTGGCAGTGTTTAAGGCCAGGACTGCGCTGAGGTGGTCTTTGGGGATGACAAGCTCCTCCTGTAGGTCAATACAGATATCCTGAATGAACTTCTGAATGTTCTTGGCCTCCTCACCACTTCCTGCTTCTTGTTTACTGGCCTCCATCTGTGCGTTCTGAATGGCTTCCTTTATTCTTTTAACCAGCACCTTCAGGTGCATAATCTCAATCTTGCTGAGGCCATCTCCCTCAGTGAACTGCTTAACTATCCGCTCAAATATCCAGTCCTGTACAAAGGGCTCGTAGTGTTTTATGTATTTCACAAAGTCCTTAAAGTTATCATCTGAAAGTAGCTGCTTGAGGATTGAGAACTGGAAGAAGCTTCGAGTGCTGAACTCCCTGGCGTTATGCCCTGTCAACACTTCATCCACAAGGTCAGGGCCCAGAGACTTGGTGATGTATTCCTTCACCGCAGGTGCAAGACAGTTGAAGGTGAACTCTTCAGCTTTCTTCTGACACTGGTCTTTTTTATGGAACAGGTCCTTAAAGTCAGCACAGTACTGTGCCTTGAACTGTTCCAGACAGTGACGGGGGTCATTTGCATGGATAAAATCCTGATGCATTTTAAGAAACTCCCGTGCTGCATGTCCACAGATTTGGATCTTCAACTTGGCTTGAAACTCAGCACTTTCCAGATCACTGCGCCTACCCAGGTTTTCATCTACCCTGCGAAGCAACTCTGTTATGTATGTGTTATGGTAATCGGATTTTGTTCTCATTTTCTCATCCACAAACTGCCTGCTGTCCTTAATGATGTGATGAACCTTCTCTTTTGTCTTTTCCTCCGGCTGCCCTATAAAGCATTTGAATGACTTCCAAAGCTTCTGCCACACTCGCTTATCTTTAGGCTTCACTTTGAATGCCTCTCTTCCACATTCAAGCAAATTCCCCACTTCTGACAGTATTTCACGTACTGCGCCGCCTTTTCTCTCTAAGTTAACCCGCAGCTGGTTGTGGATGTCTTGCACAATGTCTCGTTTTTCCATGCCAGGGAACTGCAGCTCTGCCACAGTCTCATTCCACATCTTCTCAAATTCATCCTCCAGCAGTTGATCTGACTGCTCTTTTGCACTTTTCCTGCATTTCTCAATCAGGTCCAGCACCTTCTGCTCAATTGTGGCTGTGTGGTTTTTCTTGATTCTCTCTAACTTCAATAAACCCTTTCTAATCCCCACCGCTGCCTCAAGCTTGTTTTTCACAGAGTTCTCTGTCTCCCTCCTGATGGTTTTGGCTGTGCTGATGAAGTCCTCTTTGAATTTCTCTACCAATTGAACATGTCTATATGGTCTCTCATAGAATTCAGTGAGGTTGCCCAAAATTTGCTCTTCCTCTCCTATCAGTTTTAAAGAGAGCTCACTTTTCAGGCGGATCAGCAAGCTGTCAATATTGGAAGGTGGCTGAGTCTGTGCTGCTTCTGTTACAAAGTTTGATACTTTTGTCTCAGCGTCCATTAACCAGGAGTACATGTTCTTCCTGAAGTCCCACTCCCATTTGTTAAACTCGGTACAAAGCTGAGCATAAGCTTCAGCCACAAGGCTGTTGCGGAAGCTGAAGATGAAGTTCTCATACTTCACTGCTTTCCATAAGCTCCTGGTCCATTCAAGGAACTCATTGATTGTGTGTGCTGAGCTCTTTCCAGATTTTTGTTCCAGAAACATCTCAATCACACTTCTCTTGAAACAATTCACAGACTCACTGTAGCCAGCATTGACCGATGCCATGGGAGGGTTGCCATGCCAGAGCCCAGGGATGTACCAGTTGTTTTTCTCTGGATCGTACTCCATGACATCAGTAAATGTTTTGTTGGTTCCCTTCTTTTCCATCTTAGCTGCTGCTTGGGTCATCTCATTCAGCTGCTCCAGCAGAAGCTTCCTGTCCCTCATATTCTTGTCATGAGCAGAGATGTCTGGCACATTTTGGTGCACAAACAGACAGCAGGGCTTTCTCCCAACTTCTTTCATGCGCAGGAAGGCATGCACCACAATCTGCAGGATGTCCTTCATCTCTGTGCAGTTCTCCATGGCGATGTTGATGACTGTGATGTCACTCAGCCCCACCACCAGAGTGGCCAGTTCATTGTCATGCTCATAACTGTCATCCAGCTGGGCCAATTCTGGTGACTTCAGACCTTCAGTGTCAATAACCATGATGTAATCACACCCAAGCTGCCTCTTAAAATCCTCTTTCACTCTGATGAGGAGCATGAAGGCCCCTCTGGTGCACCTGCCACTGCTGACAGCAAACTGAACCCCGAACATGGTGTTCAGAAGCGTGGACTTCCCAGTGCTCTGTACCCCTAGTACAGTGATCACCCGGATCTTACATTTATCCTGTGTGAGATGATGGAGTTCCTTCAGAACCTGTGTAACCCACTGCAGAGGAATGTTGGATGCGTCTCCATCCACCAGCTCCAGAGGAAAGCCCTCCTGCAGGAGCTCGGCACAGAGACGTGGCAGGCGCTGGATCTGAGAGGTGGGGCCTTCAGGGAGTGAGCAGGCCGACTCATACAGCTGACCTATTTCCCTCAGGAAGTGCTCCGTCCCCAAGGAACAACTGGAGATCTTCCTGTCCAACTCTGCAATGACCTCCTTGTTTTCCACAGACCTCTGACACTGTTCCTTGTACTTTGCCCGTAGCAGTGGAAGGGTTTTGCATGAGAGGTTGTTCAGGTTGATCCTCATCCACTTGAGCAAATACTTGCGCTCCTCTGTAGAACCGGACATTGAAGAGATGAAACGGGACATAGACTCTGAGATGTTGTGAGCTCTCTGCTGTGCTCTGAGCTTCTTTTTCTTATCTGCAAGCTCATTCCTGTAAGCTTCTATGTTTTTATCCCCAGCTTTTTTCATCCTGCACTCTTCCTTCTCCAGTTGGGCCAGCTGTTTCCATATAGTCCCTTGCAAGGGCAGCTCTTTCTCCTTGAAGCTTGGAATATCAGATATTCTTCCTGTGATTTCAACAGCCTTCTTCTTGCCCTTCTGACAGCAGATATAATCTTCATCAACATGGATCCCAAATTCATGCGCAACAGCAGTCATCCCTTCAACACTCATTTTGACCACATTTCTCTTTAAAATGCCAGAGATAGCCGAACACAGGACTTTGATGAATTCTGCATCATTCGTGTGTGGACTCTTAATGATGATATCACTGGGTTGTTGCTGTAACTCAGAAACACATCTCCTGAAGGCTTCTTTATTGAAGGTCTTGCTCTGTGAATTGCTGATCAAGAACCAATGAGCCGGAAGTGTGTCCAGAAATGTGCATTTTGACCCAATATCATCACAAAACACAAATATAGCAGCAGAGGTGCTACAGAGGAAAGCATACTGAGTTTCAAAGTCACAAAGGTCCCCACGGAGGTTAGCTATAGCCAGCGGCTCAGAGAAGATGTCTATGTTTTCCTTCCCAATGGGCAGATACCAGCTGATTTCCACCAGCCCATTGGAAATCCTCCTTGGGGTGTCACCACACTCCATGTTTTTGTGAACAAAGGTGTCGTGGTACTGCTGAGGGTTGCTGAGGACCTGGTTCAGAGTGTGAGACTTGGACATGCTGCTGTTTCCCAGCCTCACAAAAGAGACCATGGGGAGGTCAGAGAGAACAATGCTCTCCTCCACAAACCCTCTTGGGTTCTCCAAAGAGTGTGGCTTGTACTTTTTCACAATATCCCTCATGGCCCACAGCATTAAAGTGCACTCTTGTTCATCACATTTAGGAAGCAGTAGAGGCACAGAGAACTGGCACATGGACATTTTCAAAACCATCTCCTGCTGGAGAAAGCCATCGGAACAAAGTAAAACAGCAGTTATGAGGTCCAGGGGGTTGACTCTGTTGCTGTTGAGTTGTGGATTGTACTGGGTATCCAGTGACCTTTCCCAGTTCTTCAAAGCTCTGTCCTGTTTGGAGGTGCACCTCACACTCCTAGCAGTCACATTCACCATCATCAGCTTCCTCAGGAAACACCATGGCAGAGCTTTCAGAGACTGGATGCTTTCATCAGATAACGCCTCTCCATCAATCTGCAGCACCTGGCTCAGAGTCAGCTTGTTCTTCAGGTGGTGTTCCAGTCCCAGGTCACTCAGCAGCTCCTCCAGACTGGTTCCTGTCATTGGGGATGAATGCTGCATTAGTAATTATTCTGTATGTACAGTACTATACTGGTTTTTGTCATTTGGAATAAGAGCAGCATAACTACATGTAAATATGTAAAGTGACAAAGATTATATTTAAAATCAGAATCCACAAAAAAGACATGATAGTGGAAATGAATGGTCTAATCATTCGAGATCACAAGAAAAACGGTTCTCTCTTCAAACTATAAGTAAATGTTTAAAATAACTCGTCAAAATACATTTTCATCACTTACTTGTGTGTAAACATACTGAGCTGGTCTTGCTGCATCTGCCATTTGGAAGGACTGCAGTGATGTTGAAAATATATTCCACCCCAGGTCTCAGATCAGAAAGGACAGCTGTGCTGGTGTTGGGGGCACATTTCTGTAATCTGGGCTCTTCTCCCTCACAGCTGTACTTGATGTGGATCTCATAAGAAACTCCCTCCATGCTGACGGGTCGTTCCCAGCACAGGCTCACTGAGCTGCTCTTCACATCAGTGGCTTCCACCCTCCTAGGGGCACAGGGCTCTATTGGAGAAAAGTAATTATTTCTCATTCACTACAAGCATCCAAATATAGAAAAACTTCCAGGATATTTATTCAACCTCATCCACGCTGCCCCCTTTTGGTTGAGTCATTGACTTCCCAAATTATTTTTGCCTTTATATTTTCAGATAATAAAAACTGTGACGTAATCAAGCTGCATGATGGTGATGCCCGATTGTTAAAAAGACTCTAAGCTAGAGAGAAAGCAGTTTAGATTCTTATCAGTTTCTTATTCGTAATGCAGGGCAATAAAACCTCAGGCTCACATAATATTCACCACAAGTGAACCCGGATGACATAAATTGGCATCAAAAAGCACTCCCTTTCAGCTCTGTCAAATAACTTTTATTTCTGACTGTAGGATCCTTCTTTGTTCTGTTATGAGACTTGTGACTACAATATATTAAAATGACCAACCATAAAACCAGAGTTGCATTTGAAAACAGTGCCTACAGAAAACATTCACTCCGCTTCACTTTTTCCACATTTTGTTATGATACAGCCTTATTCCAAAATTGATTAAATTCTTCTTTTTCTCAGCAATCAACACACAATACCCAATAATGACAAAGTGAAAAAAATAAAAAAGGTTTTTTTTGTTTTTTTTTTGCACAAAAAAAATACCACACGTATTCACTCCGTATACTCAGTACTTTGTTGAGCCATCTTTGGCAGTGATTACATCCTTGAGATGTTTCTACAACTTCATTGGAGTCCACCTGTGGTAAATCAAAGTGATTGGACATGATGGAAAGGCACACACCTACCTATATAAGAGCCCACAGTTGAGAGTGCATGTCGGAGCAAAAACCAAGCCATAAGGTCGAATGAATTGTCCGTAGACCTCCGAGACCAGATTGTGTCGAGGCACAGATCTGGAGAAGGGTACAGCAAAACTTCTCCAGAATTGATGGTCCCGAGGAGCACAGTGGCCTCCATCATTCGTAAATGGAAGACTCTTCCTAGAGCTGGCCACCCAGCCAAACTGAGCAATCAGGGGAGAAGGGCCTTGGTCAGGGAGGTGACCAAGAACCCACTGGTCACTCTGACAGAGCTCCAGGGGAGATGGGAGAACCTTCCAGAAGGTCAATCATCTCTGCAGCACTCCACCAATCAGGCTGTTATGGTAGAGTGCCCAGGCGGAAGCCACTCCTCAGTAAAACACATGACAGCCCTCTTGGAGTTAAAAAGGCACCTGAAGGACTCTCATACCATGAGAAACAAGATTTTCTGGTCTGATGAAACTCTTTGCCGGAATGCCAAGCGTCACGTCTGGAGGAAAGCAGACACCGCTCATCACCTGGCCAAAACCATCCCTACGGTGATGCATGGTGGTGGCAGCATCATGCTGTGGGGATGTTTTTCAGCAGCAGGAACTGGGAGACTAGTCCGGATCGAGGGAAAGAAGAATGGAGCAAAATACAGAGAGATCCTTGATGAAAACCTGCTCCAGAGCACTCACGACCTTAGACTGGGGCGAAGGTTTACCTTCCAACTGGACAATGACCCGAAGCACACAGCCAAGACAACGCAGGAGTGGCTTTGGGACAAGTCTGTGAATGTCCTTGAGTGGCCCAGCCAGAGCCCGGACTTGAACCCGATCGAACATCTCTGGAAAGACCTGAAAATACCTGTGCAGCGACACTCCCCATCTAACCTGACAGAGCTTGAGGGGATCTGCAGAGAAGAATGGGTGAAATACCCCAAATACAGGTGTGCCAAGCTTTGTGGCTGTAACCGCTGCCAAAGGTGGCTCAACAAAGTACTGAGTAAACGGAGTCAATACTTATGTACGTGTGGTTTTTCCGTTTTTAATTTCATAAATTTGTAAAAATTTAATTAAATCCTTTTTCACTTTGTCTCAGCTAAAAGGACAATGGTGTCTCTTCAGTGACAAAGCCTGCAGGAGGGAATTCATAGATGCCTAGATTATGATATCATATCAGCATGACTTTGATGTTTGTGGAAGGGAAGCACACTGCATTCTTAGAAGCAATAACATTTTGTGGGTCTTGAAAGTTTCTACCACCTGGAAACTAATTTATGTTTTACTGAGACAACCCGGGTAATTAAAGTGGTTGAGAAATGCAAGGTATTGAGCAGCCAAGGAGACTTAGGGAATGATGAAATATGGCCAGGTGCAGCACCCCATCTCCCACACTGGGATCCATGTGCTGGAACACTGGATTTCAGTTTGATCCAGAGGGAGAGTGCCCCCTACTGGCCCAGCAGAGCCTCTTCTAGCCACAACTCAGTTTTCCCTGGAGGACTCCCTCCCATCCCAGTAGAACACAGTTAGTCAGGGGTATCTGCATGGGGTCCTCACCTTTACTGATGGCCTCATCTTTAGACACGCTCACCCTCTCCTCTGAGTCTTCAGTTTCCTTTAGTGAAAAACATCACAGGCAGTGTACTCAGGTTGCGCTTTCACACAATGGGCCTCCATATTATCAATATTTTCTTAAATCCATGTGCAAACTTGTGTGAAAGGAACCAAAATAATGAATTCCATCAGATTCATCAAAAGCGTAGACACAGCTTTTTTACATATCCATGTGCGTATGTAGATAAAATACCAAGTAATGGTGCAACAAAAGCACCGTGGCCTTCCAGTACTGGAGTTAAACCTGCAGACACTCCAGCTGTCCAGAACTGGAGTTAAACCTGTAGACACTGCAGCCATCCAGGACTGGAGTTAAACCTGAAGACACTGTGGCCCTCCAGGACTGGAGTTAAACCTGCAGATGCTGCGGCCCTCCAGGACTGGAGTTAAACCTGCAGACGCTGCGGCCCTCCAGGACTGGAGTTAAACCTGCAGACACTGCGGCTCTCCAGGACTGGAGTTAAACCTGCAGACACTGTGGCCTTCCAGGCCTGGAGTTTGGTACCTGCTCTGGGATTTGTGTAAGAACTCTCACCTCCTCCTCCTGTGCAGTACACTCAGGGTCTTTGGTGTCCTGACTCAAAGTCCCGTCCATGTTACCAGTTTCCACTAAACCACTCTTTAGGTCTGACTTAGCTGGGTCTGCAGAGGGTTGGGACTGGGCCAGGCATGAGGATGTCTTCTCTGGGGCTGGTTCTGGGCCCAGCCTGGATCTGTTGTCTGTGGTCTCCTCCTGATACTCAGAATCTGCACCTGAGATGTTCAGAGAGAGACCACAGTCATACTCCCTGGTATGAGAGGTCCAAAGAAGGGCCCCCAACCCTTTATATGAATGTTTACAACCAGTTACTGTGTACCTGGGACAGGCATGCCAGATGTGATGTGCTCAGGTATTGTGTCTCTCTGCTGGCACTTTTCTTCCTCCTCTTTCACAGTTTCCTGTAAATCAGATTTGATCTTTTATCCTCCTTTAACCTATAATTTAGGAAATCTAATCTCATTGATCAGGGAAATTGCATAACTGATGCGGTGCGGAAGTAAACACTGATTGATCAGCCAGGGTGTACCTTTTCCTTGACTTCAGGAGGGCCAGGGCCTGTGTGGTCATCAGAGTGGGTGTGGTCATCAGTGTGTGTGTCGTCAGCAGTGTCAGAGTGAGTGTGGTCATTAGAGTGGGTCTGGTCATTAGAGTGGGTGTGGCTCTCGCTGACTGGGTGCTCAGGCCCTTCCTGTTGGTCAGAGTCTAACACAGTGGGACAAAAACACAAACACAGCAGCCATCACAATGTGGGCAGATTCAACAGGCGTCTTCTCCAGCACCCCTTTGGATTCCCTGGCCCCAGTCTGTAATTTCACCCCAGTTCCGGATTCCAGCCTCACAAAACACCTCACTGTGTTTTACAAAACAAGACCAACTTTGACTCACAGCAGCCAGCTTCAGTAAAACTCAATGAGTGGCATAACAGTCAGATGTTATGGACATCCTGCAAATGTCCATTAATGATAACCTTGTCTTCATTTGAGGCATAAAAGATGAGCAAAAGGTACAGCTCTTTTTCAAAAACAGCTACATAACAGTTGTAGTCGATGATGACACTCCAACCCACCCTCCAAAAAATACATTTTACATATTGCTAGAAAAATTGAGCATGACAGCAAATCAACCTAAATTAGAAGTGGACTGTCATTTTCTTTTAAGTAACAGGTTATTTAGTTGAACTTCAATAATTGCCTGTAATTCAAGTAATGAGCTGTAAATTAATCTAGGGGCCATCATTGCCAACTGGCCTCCTATGCTTACCTGGGACAGGTGTCCTTGCAGAGCGCAGATCGTAGGCACAGTCACTGCAGAACCTGTCATTCTGCCCACATTCCCTCCTGCACTGGGGGCACTCCATCCTCCACCCTCTGGGCACACAGTTACAGCACAAACTACCATCACACCAGTGGAGGCTGGTGACTTCCAGAATTGAGGAGGCCATTTTTTTCCGCTTGCTCACTTCACTCGCGATGGAATGTTCCCTGTTCTCTTATCTGTCTTTGTGCTGGCCAAAGGCATACTATTTGGAGTGTAAGCTACAGTCAGAAAGTTCTGGCTGATGAAATTCATTGTGCAGAGCTTAGCCTTGTGCCTTCCTGAAGAAATGACATTGCTGTAAGTCTATGAGCCTGCCTGATAATTAAGCTGAGAAATGACATTTGGATGTAATATAAATGCCAAGTGAACTTGTGTAAAAGGCAGGAATTTTAATTATGTAGTTAAAAACAATTTTGTTTAGCTTACATTTTTCATTCTTCTACAGCTTCAACATGTAATCACCAATTTAATCAAGTTTAGCATATAAAAAAGATAAGATAACACTTTCTTTATCATATGTAGTTTTATTCAATATATTTAATATAAAATATGTAAAAATATGGTTCCAGTTGGCTTTATCTAACGTTAACGTTATCCACTAGAGGGCAGCACTCTATTCGTATTTAGAGTGAATTTCCTCACAGAGCAACAATTCAGTAATTTGATATGGAAGATTATTAAATTGACTTGTAATAAAACGAAATGGACTACATTAAAAATAAAACTTCAATAAACCCGAAATGGTGTCTAACATGACCTATTGAGTAGTGAGGTCACTGAGGCACTCTGCTAAAGCCAAATCCCTCTCCTCTGTCCTCATCTTCCTCGACCTGTCGGCCGCCTTCGATACAGTCAATCATGAGATTCTGCTCTCATCGCTGACTGGGATGGGTGTCACAGGATCTGCACTGGCATGGTTTTCCTCCTACCTCTCTGGTCATTCCTACCAGGTGACTTGGAGGGGCTCAGTCTCTGACCCTCACTCCCTACAAACTGGAATCCCACAGGGCTCAGTTCTTGGTCCTCTCCTCTTCTCTCTATACACCATGTCTCTTGGTTCTGTTATCTCTTCCCATAGCTTTTCTTACCATTCTTACGCCGATGACACCTAACTCTTCTTTTCCTTCCCCCCCAATACCAAGGTCACCACACAGATCTCTGCCAGCTGTGTGGATGACTTCCCACCACCTGAAGCTTAACCTTGCCAAGACTGAGCTTCTCTACATCCCTGCTAAGTCCTCTCCGACAATCGACCTCTCACTGACTGTTGACTTTGTAGTATCCTCCTCCCATACGGCCAAGAATCTTGGGGTGACTCTTGATAACCGCCTCACCCTGGCTCCACAAGTATCCACCACTGCCTGCAGGTTCTTCCTCTGCAATATACACCGTATCCGTCATCTCCTGATGGAGAAAGCCACCCAGCTCCTAGTCCAGGCGCTCATTATTTCCCGCCTGGATTACTGCAACTCCCTCCTAGCCGGTCTCCCAGCTTGTGCCATCAAGCCCCTCCAGCTGGTCCAGAATGCTGCAGCCCGGCTGATCACCAGTCAGCCAAGGTCAGCTCATGTCATCCCACTCCTCAGTGGCCTCCACTGGCTTCCTATTGCCGCAAGTATCCGATTCAAGGCCCTAGTGTTGGCATTTCAGGCTGCTAAGGGGACTGCCCCACCTTACATACAATCCTTAATCACTTCCTACTCCCCAGCTAGACCACTCCGGTCTGCCAACTCTGGTCGCCTTATGGTTCCCTCACTACGAGCACCTGGCGGTCGAGCTGCACATTCACGCCTGTTTTCCGTTCTGGTTCCTCAGTGGTGGAATGACTTGCCTACCACTGTCAGGACAGGAGAATCCCTCCCCCCATTTCGACGCAGACTAAAAACCCACTTTTTCAAACTGTACCTTAGTCCTCCCTCCTGATTTCCCCCCCCCCCCCCGCCCACCCCCTTCCGATATCCCTATCCCTCTTGTCTAACCAAAAAAATTAGGACGGTAAAAATGACCATACTACCAAAAATGAACTACCTCTTCAGAATGATTCCAACCCAGCCCACCACAAAATGGCTTAGTTCATTAAACACCATCACAACTAAATACTATTGGAAAAATAAAACACCCCAGATCAAACTTTCTACCTTACAGAAACTCAAGGAGGACTGGAAGCCCCAAACTTTTATCAATACTATGTGGCAAACCAGCTAAACTACATCACAAACTGGATTCATCCCAACCAACAGGACAACCCATGGATAGAAATGGAACAATCAGAATGTAAAGAAATTTCCATCTCCGATCTACTATTCCTCAGTGCCTCTACAAAACGCCACAACTGCTTCAAAAACACTGTCATTTGAACAACTCTGAATGCCTGGTGGAAAATTAACAAAATCTTTAAATTCACAATGACCCCATGCACATACACTCCAATATGGCACAATCCTGACTTCTTGATTAACAAAACACCACTCTCCTTCACCTCATGGAAACAAAAAGGTATCACACATCTTCAACACATCTTTCAGGATGGCACCTTCATCACCTTCCAGGATTTGGTCTATAAGTATATTATTGGGAAAGAGCAATACCTCCAGTACTTTCAATTAAAATCTGTTTTGAAATATGAAATTAAAATAGCGAATAACTACTTACAACCACCTCCGCTAATGGATGAAATTAATAAAATAATCAATACCAAAAAGAAATCTCCAAATTATACAAACTAATATCAACCACAGACCTAACAACATCCCTACCCATCCAAGTCTGGGAAAAAGACTTATCACTCTGCTACAATTCTGGACTCAAATCTGTAGGAACACCTTCATAATGACCACCAATACTAACCTGCAACTAATACAATACAAGGTAATTCACAGAACACATATCCATCCATCCATCCATCCATCCATCCATTATCTGAACCCGCTTATCCTGAACAGGGTCGCAGGGGGGCTGGAGCCTATCCCAGCATACATTGGGCGAAAGGCAGGAATACACCCTGGACAGGTCGCCAGTCCATCACAGGGCACATACACCATTCACTCACACACTCATACACTCATACCTACGGCCAATTTAGACTCTCCAATCAGCCTAACATGCATGTCTTTGGACTGTGGGAGGAAACCGGAGTACCCGGAGGAAACCCACGCAGACACGGTGAGAACATGCAAACTCTGCACAGAGAGGCCCCGGCCGACGGGGATTCGAACCTCCTTGCTGTGAGGCGGCAGTGCTACCCACTGCACCATCCGTGCCGCCGGTAGAACACATATCACCCACCAAAAGATGTTTAAAATGGGATTTGTGGACTCAGACACTTGCACTCACTGCTCTTTGAATACCCCAGATAATTACTTCCACTCGACCTGGCTCTGCCCGCCAACTCACCATTTCTGGAAACAAGTCACAGACCAAATATCTCTCATTATGAGCTGTAGCATTCCACTCTGTCCATCCCTCTGTCTACTAGGAGACCTCTCAACAATCAACCCACCAAATCAAAATGCCAAACCTATATTCATCACCCTAGCTATCGCCAAGAAAATCATCCTCTTAAACTGGAAAACAAGACACAAAATAAACATAACACAATGGTTTAATCTAGTCAAAGAACACATCCATGGAACTAATCTCACACCAGCACCAAAGCTCACATATGGCAAACATTTGGGGTCCTTTCATAAAATCATTCAATTTGCCTGTGGACTAACCCCCCAACCCCACCCTAACCAACATATACTCACATACTCCAGAAACACTATCCATGCAATACCGTATCCCAATCCAGCCCATCCATAACCATGCATATTTTCCTTTTACTCTTCCTTTATTTTTTTGTTTAGCTTTTTTTGAATTTGTTATTTTTATTTTTATTTTTTTTGTATATATATATTTTTTTTATTTTGTATTTAAGAATGTGTTATTCATATCCATCATCCATCCATTATTTTATTTCATTTTTTCCCCATCGTTATTTTTATTATTATTACTTTTTTCCTCTTCTCTCACTTTTTCCAGACTATCCATTCAAGGCTCCAATCAACAACCACCCATTTGTCCACCTGTCTGTTTGTCTGTTCATCCTCCTGCCCGTTGGTCTGTGTGTTCATATCTGTACACAAGTCACTCTTTCCACACTTCTTTTTTTTTCATTCATTTTTTATCTTTAGTAACTGTCTGTTTTGTTTTACCCTCCCCTCAAAGGCTTCATACGGTTTTCCTCCTCCCTCTCTCTCTCTCTCTCTGATCTAAAACATTGGACTGAAAGCATTACACGCATGACAAGCTGTAAATAAACAGCGTGGCTCCATAATGTTACTCTTGTTGTAAATCAATCATTTCTGAGACAACAGCTTGTGTGTAGGCTAACGTTACGGGTAGGGCATTTTGCATGGAAAAAGGGGAAAACTGTTAGCTGTGCACGCAGTAACGTTAAGTTCATTCTTGGTCGGTCTTTTACACGTGGTAGGCAACCAAATGTCCCAAAGCTAAAATCTAAGGCTGTCGTATGATTGAAATTGCAGCTTTGCTGTAGTTTCAATATCGCAGGGCTTAAAGCAAGAAAAAAGTCTGTGCCTGGCGGGTGCACGGAGTTTCTTGCACCAAGTGTGAAGCGGTTACCCGTCTCCACCCTTTCTTCAACCAAAGCCCACCTCCATTCAGTCTTTCACATCTGAAATACTGGTGAAGTGAACTTTTCACCAACATAAGCTACATGTTATTTACTTTCAATGTCACAAAGGTTTCAGAGCAGTTTTCAGTAGCAATTTCATTTATTTCATACATTGTAAAATAACAATTATATTACAACATACCTCCATTTGTGCTCCCCTCTGGACCCCCTCTCTCTCAGGGCCCTCACCACTGCAATAAACGAATAAACAAACAAATCAGCACCTAGAATAATACAAAACCATTTAAATTCCTGTCACTTCAAGCAGATAAAGTCACTTAGGCCTACACCCTTTTTAGCCCGACTGTATAGTATAATTCTGACATTCAACAGCCACATTTATGGAATCAAAATGTTTATTTTCCTCAATATACAGTATATGGATACTGCATGGTAGTATTGGTCGTGAATACCAGTTTTGTTCATAAATATTAGCGTAATTTTTTCTGTAAACACACACAGCTATACAATCAAGAACTGCATACAGGCTTCTGCCAACAGTGCGTCAGTGCATGTTCCTCCTTTTCCCACTAGAGGGAGCCCTACAGCCAGTGCTATGAGGGTGTGCGTAAACCACAGAACTGTTTACGTTTCTGTCATGCAAACAGAGAGGTTGGCACCATAACTTAAAGGAACACCTCACTTCCTGGAGTTTCCTCTTCTGTTTCAGTGCATGTTTTAGATTGCCCCAGACAGTTGTGTGTGCGTTGAAGGATATTTTAGACACTAGCACTAACTAGCTAGCTGTTAGGCTACTTTAGTTCTCACTGGTTTTGCTAGATTCCCTCCAATAGCTAATTGCCCATTTCTTTTTTTGCAGATACGAATACTCTCATATTTTTTAACGACCTCCTGGATTGATCTCCTAATCTAATTTCCTCCCACATCTTCTGTTTTTGGTCGTTGTCAGTCGGATTGAGTTCACTTTTTAAAATGGTTTTTATTTTAACGTATTCCTCCAACAGTATACACTTCCCCTCATCCGTCCAATTTGGTTTCTTTTTTTGTTTTCCGTATTTAAATATAGCTAGGTTACGGTATGTTAGTGGTGAAAACCTTATTTTATTGTATAGCCTACAGTCAATGATTGTAACCGATGAGATAACGCATCCACGGTTACTGTCAGATTTTTCAACAGTAAAACGTCAACCATTGCAGTAAAGCATTAAACCGTTTCCCTTACCGAAGAAAAACGTCTGAGGGTTTATATGCAACACCCTCAGGTAATTCCCTTAGCTAAGGGGAAGTCAGCCCTTAAGTGTGAGGGTTTATATGCAACACCCTCAGGTAATTCCCTTAACTACGGGGAAATCAACCCTTAAGTGTGAGGGGTTATATGCAACACCCTCAGGTAATTCCCTTAGCTAAGGGGAAATCAGCCCTTAAGTGTGAGGGTTTATATGCAACACCCTCAGGTAATTCCCTTAGCTACGGGGAAATCAACCCTTAATTAAGTGTGAGGGGTTATATGCAACACCCTCAGGTAATTCCCTTAGCTAAGGGGAAATCAGCCTTTAAGTGTCAGAGTTAAGGGAAGCATTTAAGGTGTTTTATGCAACCGGGCACAGAACCTCCACGGTAGTCTTCTCCGGAATTCTACCTGTAGCACATGCAAGCAGAGGGAAGCAGCATTTTATCTGGAGGTTTAACACGTGGTTCCGAAATTTTTATATGGAGAGAGGGGTACAGGTTTATGGGGCATTGGGACTCCTTTTAGGACAGGGGTGAGCTGTACAAGCGCGATGGTCTGCACCTGAACCGGAGGGGAACCTTTATGCTGACTGGGTCAGCATAAGAAAATATTGCCACTTATGATGACTGTATGTTTAGAACAGCACTTCATATGTATTTTACTAGTTATGGATGTGATGCTTTAACTTGTGGAAGAACCTATGCACTTGTAAGTCACTTTGGATTAAAAGCGTCTGCCAAATGACTAAAATGTAGAATGTAAATGCTCAGCAGCCTCCACTGGCTGCCTGTTATGGCTCGCATCAAATTTAAAACTTTAGTGCTCGCGTACCAGGCAGTTAAAGGGATCAGACCCTGTATATATTCAATCACTTATCAAGACATATACACCAGCAAGACCCCTCCGTTCCCCCACTTTGTGCCCTCTGGCGCCTCCCCCTCGCCACACCTGCACTTCTCTGTCACAACTGCGGCCTGTTCTGGCCCCACGGTGGTGGAATTACCTCCCTGTGGATGTCAGAACGGCAGAGTCTCTGACCTCTTTCAAACACAGACTGAAGACTCATCTCTTCAGGCTGCACCTTTCCCTCCCTACCTCACCACCATGATTGGCCTTGTATATGCCATAGACTATAATGGCACTTATATAGTTATATTTATAGATATTGTTGTATTGTATTAGCTTTTGTATTGCTGTACTCTGGGTATTCTATCTGCCAACCGTGGTATGTTAGTTTGTAAGTTGATGTATTCGTCAAGGGATCTGACTGTATCTGTTTGGTCACGCGAGGACTCGGAACCGTACTGTCCTCTCAGGTCCTCTTCACACTTGTTCCTGTGTTTGATCTGCACTTCATTGTATGTCTGGATAAGAGTGTCTGCTAAATGCCTTGTAATGTAATGTCATGTAATGACACAAACCATGCAGAAAAAAACTTCACAGAGTTTCTTGCACCAAGTGTGAAGTGGTTACCAGTCCCCACCCTTTTCTTCAACCAAAGCCCACCTCCATTCATTTTTCATAGGGGTTAAATTCCTTCTGTATATACAATATTTTTAGGGGGAAAGTATGTATTTCTGAGGGTGCGGGGTGGGAGACCAAGAGCGACCGGGAAGGGATCACAAAGTTACCAACGATAAGTTGGATAACCACTAAAATAGGTGAGGAAAATAACAGAAAAAGGGAACAAAACTCCCCGGCGATACGCCAACCGAAAATCTGAATAGAACTATAATGGTCAGGGAAAACAAAATGAGATTTTACCGGCAGTCTTGAACGGGCTAAACTGTAAGTGCCGAACTCTGCAACTCGCCCCTTAAAACAGAGGCGGAACCAAGAAACAAAACTAGGGAAGGTTCTCAAAACTAGGGAGGTAACCAACCCAAAGGAAAACAAGAATAGGACCCTAAGCTTATCGATTTCTAATTTCTAATTTCTAACTGAATTAAATTCAGTCTTGGAACAACTCTCTCTCTGTCTACCTTAATACCTCAATACCGGCTCTGTGTTCATGTCAAACTGAAACACCAAAGCTCAGAGCAGTGCCAGGAAGAGACGTAAATAGGTGTCCAAGCAGCTGACTGCAATTGGCCATGATTACACCCGCATTCCACATGCGGGAGGTAATCTCTCCTGCTGAACTCAGCTGGCACGCCCTCTAGACATCTAGAGCGGTAAATACTGACATTTCCAGCAGTAGACATTGAAAACCATGACAGTATTATCTTGACTTGGCTGGGGAGTGGTTATTGTGTTTTCTGTTCCATCCATCACTGTGCTGTAGAACTTTAAGCCCTGACATCGAACAAACGGTTGCTTCGTTAACTACATTTTCAGAATAGGCTACATCTCCCAACGCTTAATATGCGAATCGAAGCAGCAGACATACCGGACAAGCTTGAGTCACGATCTGCAAGAGTATGATTTCAAAAATTCCACATAATTTGTATATAAAAACCGCTAGCTGCCGAATATATCACCATCATAGATGATAAAATAGCTCCATCGGAAGTCAGAAGTAACATTCCAGGGTGTAATTTTAGACTCTGATCTAAGTTAACATTAACATTAAGTCACATTAACAAGGTGACCGAGGCTGCTTTCTAACACCTGAGAAACACTACCAAGATACGCCATTTTTATCAAGTCAGGATTCTGAGAACTTATTCCATGCTTTTATTTCGAGTAGGCTGGACTGTTGCAATGCTCTTTCTACTGGTCCTAAAAAAAAAATCCATTGAAAGACTACAATTAATTCAGAACTCTGCTGTGAGACTGAACAAAAACATGGAAGGGCATATTACTCCTGTTTTAGCTGCACTGCATTAGCTCCCTGTATCTTTTACAATTGATTTTAAGATTATTTTACTTGTCACAAAGGCTCTGAATGGATTAGCTCCTTCTTACATTTCAGACTCATTGTTGTTTTATGTTCACGAGCCCTCAGGTCATCTGCCGCAGGTTTATTAATTGTCCTCCACGGTTCACAAAAGAACATTGTGAATGTGTCACGTTTCATGTTTGTCACGTCATGTTTCATGTTTAGTTATTGTCTTAGTTACGTTATTGTCATGTCACGTATTATGTTAGTCTAGTCTCGCCATGTTTTTATGTTTTATTTCTGGTTATGTTTCATTGTCTTGTCATGTTATGTTTCATGTTTAGTTCTTGTTACCATTTATTTCTTAGTCTTGCCATGTCATGTTATATAGTTTATTGTCATAATTTCGCAAACTTGTTATATCATGATTTATGTTTGTTTCATGTTTTGTGGTTCTGTTAATTGTTTAGCATACAATTTTTTGTGTCTTTCTGCAAACCTTGCATTCCTACTTTCTGTCACACCCTAATTGTTTCAATTTCCCTTGTCTTCTTACTAATCTACTAACTTCAGATCAGGATTGGGTAATACTAACATTCTAACCATGTGTTCATGTTACCTTACGTTTCTTGTGCATGTCATTTATTAATTTACTAACGCTAGGGCAGGATAGGTTTATTACTAACGATTACTAATTACCTCGTTAACTTTTCAATCCTCCACACCTGATTTCCATTCTCATGCTGCTCTCAAGCTAATTGTCTGCACCTGTCTACACCTGCATATAAAGCTCAGTTTCATGTCTTGTCTTTGTGAAATTGTGAAAGAGTTGTATGAAGAGTTTTGAAAAGGTGCATTTTTAGCAATTGTAAAAAACTAATCATAGCAACAAAATTATAGATACAAAGTGGGGGAAAATCCTGAACTGTAGTGAAAGACACTCCTCCACCAGGACAACCTCCCCCACCTCTAAGACGAGAAACAAGGACACCTCTCTGAAGGAATACTTGTCATTCCATTGATCACCTCCACCTCCTCCTCTCACTGCTTGATCTCTATTCTAACATGGTCCATCTATCTGCTCCATGTTGTTGCAGGTGGATACACATCCTTACTCCTGCTCTTAGCACAATGTAAAATCAATCAATCAAATGAAAGCCCCTGTGACAAAGGATGATGAAATTTTACATTCAATGATAATGTGGGAAAATTGTAATTGGTGTCAATTTATTTATTTATCCTAAAACATTCATGATCTAAACTGGGACCCGCAAGGTCGGCGGTTGGATTCCCGGTGTAGTCAAAATAAGATCTGCACAAGCCCCTTAACCCTGCATTGCTCCAGGGGGATTGTCTCCTGCTTAGTCTAATCAACTGTACGTTGCTCTGGATAAGAGCATCTGTCAAATACCAGTAATGTAACTCATCATTTTGAGAAGGTGGATACATTGGTAGTTAAATGCATTGAAATGGATGACCAGACAGTAATTTAAAATGTAAAGTATGTATTTCATTTTGAAATGCTAATACTTTGAATGTTAAGTTGTGTCATTGTGAACAAGCAATTTGGTTTGTGTCTACAGTTTTGAAAATTACCTCAAGCTTCTGAAATTAGTGTCCAAGTGATTGTAAAAAACTGTAAGCTCCTTCGGATTGGACTTTTCTGGAAGCAGCCATATTTCAAACTTCCACAGTGAAAACACATAATATTCATGGAGGGTGACATTTTGCGCTGACATTTTAATAAGTGGTAACAGACTAAGGGGTCCCTGAAAATATATTCTCATTAAGATTCTCATGGGCACAAAAAGCACTGCTGCTACAGCACTAGACCCTGACCCCCACCAGGTAGGTCATCAGAGAACTCAGGGTTCTTCTACTATAACAACCTGGGCAATTATAGTGGTCAGAAAATGTCAGGTATTGTGTACTGATCATTATAGCAGTATGCAAAAGTTTGGGCTCGACTCACCTGTATATACGCTTACTGAACTGGTCTTGCTGCAGCTGCCATTTGGAAGAACTGCAGTGATGTTGAAAATATATTCCACCCCAGGTCTCAGATCAGAAAGGACAGCTGTGGTGGTGTTGGGGGCACATTTCTGTAATCTGGGCTCTTCTCCCTCACAGCTGTACTTGATGTGGATCTCATAAGAAACTCCCTCCATTCTGACTGGTCGTTCCCAGCACAGGCTCACTGAGCTGCTCTTCACATCAGTGGCTTCCACCCTCCCAGGGGCACAGGGCTCTATCGGAGAGAACAGAGATGGAGGTTTCAATCTGAGCCGTCATTTCTCTTAGTCTGCAAATATTTAAAATAGTATTTTGTTGTTTTATACTCATTGCATAATCAGACTAATTCAAACTTACATAAACACACTAAATTCTCAAAGTTCTCACATCCATAGTGATCCCATGCTTTCCGGGCCAGGAATTCAAGGCCCTCCCAATCTATCTCTCTTGCTCCGTCTCCCAATGCCAACAAGGAGTCGAAATATAGCCTGTAAGTATGGGTGCCGGTTTGTGTGTGTGTGTTTGTCTTTCTCGTCCTCTCTCCCTCTTTCTCTCCCTCTGTCAAAAATACAGGCCTGTGGTCTTTGACCGACTTTCATCCCAGGCTTGAGGAAATACAGCTCATCTTATCACTAGAGTGTCTGAGAAGACACTTCATCTTAAACTTCTGATCATACATGTGGCTGGACAAAAAGATATGCTGATGTTTTGTATTTGGAGTGATTTCTGGACACTTGAGGACACCCGGTGCAGTTTGGGAAATTAATCCATGATGGAATTTGAATGCCTGTAGATATCTTTACCTAATCTTGTACACACATTGAGATCAAGTTTGTACACAAATATAAAGTCGTTCTAGGTTGGTCCTTGACTTAGAAATTGAGATATTCAGCTAAAAAATATATATTTTATGTACACGGTATGTACATCCTCTGACATACATTTGTTCCGTCTCAGATGTATGAATGGTACAAGCCTCTTCTTTAAGTTAAGACTTCAACCATGTGTGTGTAGTAAATCATTTTTGGGATATTGACACTTTGAAAGGACTAGTACAAAATAGGCTGACATTGCCATCTAGGGGGCTAGTGAGGAAAGGATTAAGGCTTTATTATTTTTTTAACTCTACAAAATAAAAAAACTAAAGCTAAAACACATACAGTGTCGTGTCATAACATAACATAACAATGCTGAGAACCAGCCATTCAGCCCAGCAATGCTTGCTTCTTCCCACCACTAAGTGTACCTATTGCTTATTTTGCCTAAACACTAAATAGTATCTAGCACCATATCAAGCTTGGTCTTCACCCCTTCCTGATTTCCTACATTACACACTGCCACACTGGGGGTGGATGTTGGTATGTGACCTTGGAGCTTCCTTGTTGCAAATCTGAAGAACACCACCAGGATATGGAGAATCCACTGGACCCATCGGACGATAGCAGATGTCTCCACTGGGGACTCCACTGCCAACTTCCCAGGTACAGAAGGCTCTACACAAAAACATATTACCATTAATAAATAAATGATGAGGTGACAAGTCTCATTGTTTGCATTACAGTGGTGTTACAACATCACATCCGTGGAGTCCACTGTCACCTTCCCAGCTACAGAAGGAGAAAGCTCATATTATATAG
This sequence comes from Conger conger, assembly GCF_963514075.1. Taxonomy (NCBI): domain Eukaryota; kingdom Metazoa; phylum Chordata; class Actinopteri; order Anguilliformes; family Congridae; genus Conger; species Conger conger. The sequence goes on along the minus strand of NC_083767.1, from coordinate 62,118,310 downwards.
CATACATATATAGCAGATATATTGAGGGGGAGCGATTTTTGCGTTGCCATCAATTCCAACATTTTTCACATCCCGCCACAGCCCCATTCTCCCCAACAGAAGCACACTTAGACTGTACCATGAGTCTTACTGCCCATAAATAACTAAACATAAAACAGCTCTAATGGGCCTGAAAATGAATTGTCACAACTGGCTCATTTTTGTCGTGAGCAGGAAAATGAGACATGCGACAACAGGCTTACGGGATAACCAATTATTTATTTAAAGCAAGTTATAATGGGGAATGAAAGATCAGTATGACGGCAGTGTTGCATGTCAACCAAGATGTCTGTCCTACGACAGATGTGATATTTACTGAAACTGTGACATGTACTAATTTTCTCCAGGGGTCCCTTGTTTTTCTTCAGATTACAGGATCTGTCTACATAAAATAAAAAACACTGGCGCTAATTATTTTTAGAGAGACCTGCATGGTGGTAGCAGTAAGCATGACAGTAATTTCATAATCAAGGCAGTTGTAGGGATTTCCGTAGTAGTTACGCCTCATCATAAAGGGGCCATCTACATTTTTGTATTATTTTTTCCAAGGTCTGTTTTTTCCCTTTATTTTGACTCATTGTGGTTGGTATTGTGACACCAACACATGCATTACGAAGACGTCACTTGAATACCAGGGCACCCTTGTATGGATAGACTAACCCCTCACTAACACGAAACCGCCCACCACTGTGGGAGTAGAATTAGAAACATGTAGAATTATCCATTTTTATGTTAACTTTTTTTTCCAAAATGGTCACAACGTGTGTAATTTATCGTTGTCATAACAAATCCGATGGTGACAACAGTAGGCAGTTTGTATAGAATCCCAGTGATGAGAGAGAATGAGGGAGAGGATATGAGGAGTCAAGCCAGTCAGAATAAACTGTTAATTTAGTGTGTTCTGTGTC